>NC_079511.1:622175-891824 GCF_000801105.2 Raphanus sativus | reverse complement strand
TTGCAACATTCAAAATGGATACAACTTAAATATTTTCAAATTGACATAATAAAGCTTGAAAACAAAAACAATTGAATGCAATTTATTATAGAGTTTCATATATCCAAATAAAATGGTGTCAATCGTTTTCCTTTCTTGAACAACATGTGTCAATCTTAATATTTTAGATTTTGATAAAAATTTCACCCATACAATATTATAATTTTCAGAATTTTTATGATTTAAATTTATAAAAATTAAGGTGAAACTCATTCATATAAATAGCGAGTTACATTAATATTTTATTTTTGCAGTTTTTGCGGATTTTTTTACTCTATTAAAATTTAAAAACAGTTATCAATATGTCAAATTATTTTTATTTTAAATATTATAATTTTTAACTAATACAAAATATAATTAATTTATTTTAATGATTAATTAATAAAAAATTGAAATCAATGGGAGATGTATAATTAAACAGGTTATTATATTTTGATTCTCCGACATAATTATATCTATTATTATATAATACCAAAACCCAATAATGTTATATATTTGAACAGAAACATTCATATTAAATTTATAAAATATTATAAGTCAACAAAATGCATATTAAATTTATAATTATTTTATTTGAAAGTAAAATATCATAATCTCCCTTATTAAAACAGAAACATTCTCTTAGACGGTTGAATCCAACTATTATTTAGTAATATTTTAAATTAAATAGATATATTCTATTAAAACAGAAATTTGATTATTTTTATCATTTTAATAAAAATATCAATTTTTGAAAGAAAAAAAATTATAAAGTAAATTTAATTCTCATTTAATTCATTGCATCTATGACCCACGAAAAATCATTTCACGAGTCATAAATTTAATTTTATTAATAGGTTGAAAGACTCTAAGCCCATACAATTGTATGCTTCTATACAAAAGAATTAATTTAGCTACATTAAACTTGCAATAGTATTGAAAATTACAAAACTTATAAATTAAAATACGTAATATAAATACAATGCATTTACTTTGTACGATAAATTAAATAGTTTATTCAGTTTTATGTACTATTATAAAATAAATAAGAAGTTTAATCAATTTTTTTAATAAAAATTATAAGACTGTACTAGATCTTTGTTGGATCAACCAGTATCGATTCACAGGTTAATGGTGAATTTTATCATATTTTTAATTAATAGCTTTCATTAAATCCAAATTTTGTCAAAATATATCAGTTAGTAAAACCTCTAATAAAATGCTACTAAGTCAATATGGGTTATATACGTTTACATGATTTAGAGGTTCGACCGCTGGTCTGAATATGATATAATAACACTCCTTATATCTTCATTTGCTTATAAACCACATATGTATCCCACTAAAAAGAATTAGATAATTTGTAAATATAGAATTCTTTCTTCGCACCATTTAAACGTAGAGGCACTATTAGTCTCCAACATTCAATTTCAGTTCGCGTATTTTGGTGTTTTGGTTCTAGAAATTTAGGAACCGTTTAGGTATTTGGGTTGCTTTTAGTTGGGGTATTTTGGTTTTTTCTGGTTCGGTTCAGTAGCAAAATTTTGAACCGGTTCAATTTTGATTTTTGGGTTATTACGAATTTATAAATAAAATATTTGATAATTTTGGGTTTTTAGTTTAAATATTGAGTAATTCGGATAAAAAAATATCAGATAATTTGGATAAAAATATCATATGATTCAGATAATTTTAATATTTTAAATTAAAAATACTCTGGTAATATGATTTTTAATAATATTTTTAGAAAATCTGGTTGTTGAAAAACAAAATATAAATAATATTAATATTTATAAGTAATAATTTGTATTGTAAAATTTAGGTATTCATTTGATTTTTGGTCATGTTTCACTTTTTTTTTGGTTCTAGAGACATATGATCTACTAGATTATTTATAAAATTCAGTTCATTTTGTGTATAGTTCTTTTCAGTTTGGTATTTTTCGATTCGATGTTCCGGATAAATTTAACCAAATCTATAAATAATATTATATAGAAATTTAATTTAAGAAAAAAATTATTTAATTTCAAAAACAAACCCGTGCTTTCTAAGCGCGGATCAAAATCTAGTAACATATTAATAACATCAATTATCAGTTACAATTCTCTCGCAGATTCATAGATAAACAATGGGATTGTATTGGTGTTGTTACGCTAATACTTGACAACTTTTCACAAGTTGCTCTCTTACTCAAGGCAAACCAAAACTTGTTCTCCTCGTTTTCAAAGGATCAACTCAAACACTTTAAGTATAGTAACAAATTTTAGTTCCCGCTAATATTAGGTTTGAGGCAGCATTGCGAATATCTGAATAACGACCCATCAACATTTTGGTCAACTTCTACTCAGGTACATGAATCTTGTGATTGTTGTTAATGTCCTTTTTCGCTGAGAAACTTCCGTTTTTTTTCTTCGAGAACCGGAATACAATTTAAGAGTTCCTAGGAAGAACACTTCTTCCCTCAGCCAAAAGGTATAATTCAATTTTAATTGTCCAAAACTTTTGAATCACAAAGACAATGAATCACTACCACTCACATATACATAATATGCCCGCTTTTGGTCTTGTTGTAACATTCAGACTGAAACACACAATCTAAACACTATCCCGATGTTTTGCCAACCAAAAGTTTCTTCTCTTTTGGTAGCTACAACTCTCTTCAGTCTGGTTCTTAGCAACCAAAAATAAATAAAAAGAAGCTGAATCCAATCCCACAAAACAAGGTGAAGAGGAAAATGTTGAGGAAGTCCCATTCAGCACCTATCATCATTTCCTGAGTTCGATGCACAACAAGCTGTCGATGACATTTGATAATCTAGGAGGAAGAAGAAGAAGGCCAATCTCCATATAAGAAGAAGTAAGTAAGTTGAACACAGATCCAATGTTGTTCTTGTAGAACTAACTCACTGTCTCTCTGTAGTGTAAATTTGTTTTATTTGTAATTTCCCAAAGTGAGAAAAGCTTCTTTAATCTAAAAAAAAAAAAAGAAGAAGTCTACAGTGAGATTGATTAATCTACTATCCATGGAATTGGTAGATAAGATCCAAAGCTCTCAGCTTGGAGGCATTTGGGTCCAAATCGAACTGCCCGTAATAATCACGGCTGCTCCTCTCTTCTGTCGCCGAAGTCTCCACCACCGCAGACGACGGAGACAGTGGCCGCTTGGCTCTCTTGTTCCTTATAAAGCACTCTCTCATCTTCTCCTCCACCTTCTCCACCGCCGAGTCTCTCTCATCTTCCACTTCTTCAGCCTCTCCTTCCCCTAATTGCATCGGATCGACGGAGGAGACAGAGTTATCGGATGCCGGTGATGGAGTGGTGGACAGGAGCAAGGTGGAGACGCGATGGTGGGCTGTGCGGAGAGAGGAGGAGATTTGAAGGAGCTGGTTTCGGTCCACGGCGGTTCCGATTTGATGAGACATGAGAGTTGCTTGCTCCAGCGATGCTATCAGCTCTGCTACTTGCTCTCTGTTTCCCATGATAACCTTTACTTTCTCTCTCTCTCTAACTTTTCTCCAGATATTTTGTGTGTTTAGAGATTCTGTAAAACACGGAGGAATCACAGGCACCAAGTAGCAGAGATTGGTCGGAGGAAGAAACTATTAAATACTTACCTTTTTGGGCCTTTTTCTCTCTTTCATAAATGGGCTTTACTTGTGCAATTAAAGCCTACTCGCGAGGTTTTCTAAAATGGATCTCTTGAAATCCAAATCCATGATTTTATATGATTTGTTGCCAGATGAAAAAAAAAAAAAAGCTCATAATCACCTGATTTTATATGGTCGTCCTTTGCAATAAACACCAGAGTAGAAAAAGGTTGTGAATGAATTATGTTTGATACTATATGCTTGGCCTTTTTATGTAATCATTAAAATTGCATGTACACTTTTCTTCCCAGTCGTTCTTTCTTTATAACAAATAAAGCGTCGTGTCATACGTGTGAGAGTGTTTGAGGATGTATATATTTTTCTGCAGTTAATGATCTGGAAAAGATAATAACTAGTTTAAAAGCGACATCACATGGCCAAATTGAATTTCAAATTATTTATTACGATATAACATGCATTCATTCGAATTATTTGTTACCATAACATGATAAATCAAATATCACATTCATGCATTCATTCTTCAAAGAAGTGTGTATAATTATCACAATCTAAAGTTATTCACCCAACCTAGTCTTGTTTTTTTTTAGCGATTCAAGAGTTTTACCATTCTCATTCGAAATATAGATACATAGGTTTTTAATAAAAAATGCTAACCACAGTTTCTTTATCTTAATACTTTTTAAATGATCAGATAGGACGAGAATAAAGAATCATGTCACGTGAAGGAACCATTGTTTATAGAAAAAGATAATAACAGTTGTTTGTGTGTGTGTGTTTGTATGCCAAAGTAGCAACTCTTGAAAACTTGGGTGTCGTTAAGGTAGAGAGTTACTCGAGGAACAAAAGAAAATCAATCGATTGTTAATACTAATTGTCAGCAAAATTAAGCGGGGCCCATTAGTCCATAGCTCACGCGAGTCGCACATGCTGCTATGTGTGGCATTTTTTTGTAATATCACTGAAGTAGAAGCACATGATTGTAATTGGAGCATCCAGTCTTTGGATTCAGAAAAATTGAACTCGGAGCGACACGTTGCACATCCCAGTAAAGTAGCTCAGTTTTAAGCAGATCGAACGGAACAAGACACGTTAATGAGTGTTGTAACGTTAAACAGATCTAACGGGTCAAATGAAAGATCAATCACAGCCGTTGGATCCCTATAAGAAAGAAAAAAAAAGTTACCGCTTTTAAGGGCGTAGGGCTTTTCTTGGGAGCAGATCGACCCGACACTACTGTAATATATCATGTTTCCATAATTTTAATATTTTTGAAAGAAAGTAAATAAGCAAAGTAAAGAAATAAGGATTTTAAACCAAGATCGGATTTGATCCAAGTCGTCTTTAGTTTCGTACTCTGTCCTACTTTGGACCTTTAATAAATATTCTCTCTCTCTCTAGATGGTGTTTGTGATTTGAAAATATTCAAATATTTAAATATATGAGCAAAAAAAGACAGGAGGAGAAGGAGGTGTTTGTGTTTTAATTTAATAGTTTTTCTGAGGAAGAGAAGTGAGCAGTTTTGTGTTTTTATTTCTTTCTGCAAGATCTCTCAACAGCTCCGATCTTTATTAGGTTCTTCATCACACAACACACACTGGCGTCCTTGTCGTGTCTGCTGGGCAAGCAAGTAAGTATTGCTATTATTATTCACGAAATAATGTTCTAAATCTCATGTCCTTTTTTTTAACTTCTATAATGTCGTCTCCCATAATTGCTTTGATTATCTTTCATTCAAGGAGCTGTTTATCAAAATTAATTCATTCTGATTCCAAAGTACTAAATCCACGATTTTGAATCTACTTCTCTCATTCATTGAGTTTTTTTTTCTGGGTTTAAAAGATCACCTCTAAAGTTAAAATCCTTTTGTTTCTTTGGGTAACAAAAGGAAAAAAGAAAGACGAATGATAATTATATTGAGATTCTGAATCTTCTTAAAGGTCAGCTTCTTCTTTGCGTTGGTGTTTATAAATAGTCACAAGAAAAGAGAGAGAGAGAGAGAGGCAGAGCTAAAGTGATGACTAAAAGAAAAAAAAAGTAGTGATCTCAAACTCATTTTGCTTTTTTTCTTTTGCCAAAGTTATTGCTTTTAACTCACCGATACAAGACAATTCTGTAATTCAGAAAGTAAGTAGTTTATATCATTTCTGATCTTCATCAGTTTCTAAACATACAAAATAAGTTTATTAGATTCTTTGTGTTCTGTTTTAAGCCCTTTTCTTTGGTATTTGACTTGAAAGATCAATAATAATTCAATAAAATCTTTGATTACATGCATACACTTGCAGAATCTCCTCTGTGTATTTCAGAGTTCCAAGTTGTGTTTCTCAATGGATGCATCATTTTACAAAGTCAACTGCTAGAAAACAGGACCCAACAAGGTAAAACACCCAAATACATCCCCTTTTTTTTAGGATAATCATCATCCTTTGACTAAATAATTCTCAAAAACCCACTCGGTATCTTACTTCATTACATTGATTAATGCTTACTACTGTATAAGTTACAAAGTGGGTGTGTCTAATGAATTAAGACTTTGAGCGTTGACTTGTCTTCAAAGAAAAGTCTGCTGTAACTATCCATCACCAAATTCATTAACAAAAAATATACAACTTGCACCTTCCCCTTTTTTTTCTTTTAAGGAATTGGCTCCAAGCACAACACTAACCTTTGCCAGAGTATTGGATATCTTTTGGCATTGACAATGATAGCTTATTTTTTTTTTTTTTTCGTTTTTGGAGTGTGTGTGTGAATATATTCATTCCGTGGCTGTCAATGAGTTTGCGCTGTTTATTCTCATATGTTATATATACTTGTGCTACTACTACTATATTAAGGGGGAGGGAGAAGCATTTAATGATAGTTCTGCATCTAGAAACCACTCGATTTGATATGTCGTGAGGAAACTTCATTCCTTTTTTTTCTTGAGATTCTGTTACATGTTGTTTTCATCTAATCACAATTTGTTTTTTGTCTTCTTCTCCATAAAGTTTTAATCTCTACTTGCAGGTAGTTTCCTGATCTGAAATTGCCAGCGAAGAACACACAGAGAAAAGTTTGATATTTATTTCTTTCATCAAGTGCAGTTGATCACTGATCTGGCTGACACTTAAGAGAGTTTCATTCAGATGAGGTAAAGTTCTATTCATCTCTCATCCTTGACTCTTCTTGTTTTGTTGATGATATACAAAAGAACTTCATGGCTCAGATTGTAAATTTTTTTTGTTTTCTCTCTTCACTCAGGTCTAATTAGAGCACTTTCCTATCATAAAACCCAAAAATCGACAAGGGAGAAGAAAGCTTTGATTTGTATCAAAATGGGAACGATGGGAGAATTAGGAAGCATGGGAAAGTTTGAAGAGCAGCAGCAAGCTAACCATCAGTTAGTCTTATATAGACAATCAGCCGAAGAATGGCTATCCCACGTTCATTCTCTCATCCCATCGGTCCTCCACAAAGCCAAAACGGTTCCCAATTTCACAGGAAGATGGAAGACCATCATCTCAAAGATCCAACAGATCCCAGGCTGTTTGTCTGACCTCTCAAGCCACCCTTGTTTCTCCAAGAACAAGCTCTGCAACGAGCAGTTGCAGTCCGTGGCTAAAACGCTCAATGAAGCCATGGAGCTTGCCGAGCTGTGTTCAACTGACAAGTACGAAGGGAAGCTGCGTATGCAGAGCGATCTCGACGCTTTGTGTGGAAAACTTGATTTGAATCTAAGAGACTGCATGGTTTTGATCAAAACCGGAGTTCTAGGTGAAGCAACGTTGCCTCTGTACATCTCAAGCTCATCGGAAACACCCAAAGTTTCAAGTCTAAAAGAGCTACTGGCGAGGCTTCAGATAGGTCACATGGAATCAAAACACAACGCACTCGAAAACCTGATACGTATGATGGAAGAAGAAGAGAAGATGGTGATGCCATTGATGGGAAGAGGCAACGTAGCAGCGTTAGTTCAGCTGCTAACAGCTTGTACACGAATCAGAGAGAAGGCGGTGAGTCTGATCAGCGTGCTAGCGGAATCAGGACACTGCGACGAATGGCTCGTCTCGGAAGGCGTGTTGCCTCCTCTGGTGAGGCTAATCGAATCGGGAAGCCTCGAAGCCAAAGAGAAAGCTGCGATCGCGATCCAGAGACTGTCGATCGCTGAGGAAAACGCGCGGGAGATCGCGGGACAGGGAGGAATCGCGCCGCTGATCGAGCTCTGCAGAACGGGGGATTCGGTGTCGCAAGCAGCTTCGGCAGCGGCGCTGAAGAACATATCGGGAGTGGCGGAGCTGAGGCAGTTGCTGGCGGAAGAAGGGATGGTGAGAGTGTCGATTGATCTTCTGAACAAGGGGATACTGTTGGGATGCAGAGAACACATGGCCCAGTGTTTGCAGAATCTCTCTGCAGCGAGCGAGGCTCTGCGCGAAGCCATCGTTTCGGAAGGAGGAGTCCCGAGCCTCTTGGCTTACATCGACGGTCCTCTGCCGCAAGAGCCGGCGGTGACGGCTCTCAGAAATCTAATCCCGTCGGTGAACACAGAGACGTGGTTGGATCTCAATTTGCTTCCACGATTAGCGCACGTGCTAGCGTCAGGATCGTTAGGCGCGCAGCAAGCAGCTGCATCTGCCATCTGTCGTTTCGGTAGCTCGCCGGAGACGAAGAGAATAGTGGCAGAATCAGGGTGCGTCCCGACGATGGTGAAGCTTCTGGAATCGAAATCGAACGGATGCAGAGAAGCGGCGGCTCAAGCGATAGCGGGACTGGTGACGGAAGGGAGAATAAGAAGGGAACTGAGGAAAGACGGGAAGAGCGTAACGAATCTGGTGATGCTGCTGGATTCGAACCCTGGAAACACGGCCAAGAAGTACGCCGTGGCGGGGCTTATGGGATTGGCGGGGAGCGAGAAGAGTAAGAAAGTTATGGTTTCGTACGGAGCTATCGGGTATCTGAAGAAGCTATCGGAGATGGAAGTGATGGGCGCCGATAAACTTCTCGAGAAGCTTGAGCGAGGAAAGCTCAGAAGCTTCTTTCACCGGCGGTAAACACAAATAAACGGATTTAAAATGGGTCCGAGATGCTAGTTTATATAACCGTTTAAGTATGTCTTGAAACGCTATCAAAAAGCCCGTTGGGCTTGTAACTCTCTCTCTCTTAAGCTGATATATATATATATTGGGCTAGTTATTAACATATAAATATTCACTACAAGCCCGCAACGCAAATAACAATCTTATTGCTTTATTTGTTGGGATGTACAGTAGCATTCTTCTACACAACATTGTAAAGTTCAAAAGCTGGAGACATTGGTGCGGTCAAAGAAAAGACCCGACGGGTGTCCATTAGGGACCAAAGCCAGCTTCACAGGACTCGCAGCGCCTTCTTCAACTGTCAAAATTCCAGTGTTGAAGTTGATCTCTGTGTTTACGTAACCAGGACACACGCAGTTGATGATGATTGATTTGTTCTGCTTTGCCAAAACTCGTGTCAGTGCGATCACTCCAGCTTTCGGTAGTATGTATCCAGACATTACTGTTGGCCAACCTTTGTCTCGTAATGAGCCTTCTCTGTAATCCTTTAGGTACTCGTTCATCACTTCGTCTATTTTCTCTTGCGTTAGATTCTCAGCATCACTCAGCACTCCTTTTGCCCATTCATTTGATACATTCTGTAGTCAATATAGAATACAAATAGTAAGAAATGTTTATATACTTTATATAACCGAGAGGACTAGCCAAAGCCAAATGATAACCAACATCTCCCTACTACTCTTTACCTGTAACATTCCCATGGTGGAAGCAATGCTGACGATTCTTGGGGAATCAGAAGCTTCAAGGAGAGGAATCATGGCCTCGCACATTCGCTTTACCCCGTAGTAGTTCGTCCTGATAGCCTCCTCCACTATCTCGTATGTATCGCTCATTATCTTTGAAATATCGCTAGGTGCACCAGCCTGAACTTAAGAGTTATGTTACATATCTAACTAAGATTGCCTCTCTCAAGCTTCCTTCTACAATTTTCTTGAATGAGATCTCTCGTAAGGGAAGTTTATAGAAAGAAAAAAATAATTAAGTACCTCAGCAGTTTGAGCTTTGAGAACATCGACATTCACATTCGCCCCTCCAACTCCAGCATTATTGATCTGTAGATATATATACCAAACAAAGAAATAACTAAAAAAAAAAAAGAGTTTACATGGTCACTTAATGGAGTTGATCAGATCATTCCACTTAAGATTTAGCACTAAACATATATGAGATCCTGCCTAATTAATTAACAAGTGTGATCTGTTGGAAAGGGACTTGCAACTTACTTAGATCTGCAAGTGAAGCACTGATAAGCAAAAGAAGAAGTAAAACTAGAAGAGATTTGATTGACAAAAAGATTATCAAACTTACCAGAATATCGAGTTTCCCGAAGTGGGTCTTAACAAAGGCAGCAAGAGAAGCGATGCTGTCCGGATTGGAGACATCAAGCAGGTGAAAGAGGATGGCTTGATCAGAAAAAACATTCTCTCTCTTAAGCTTTTCGACAGCTGCGAGACCTTTCTTCTCATCTCTCGCTGTTAGAATCACAGTCATCCCATTTTTAGCAAGTTGCCTGCAGATCTCAAACCCAATCCCTTTGTTCGAACCACTTACAACTGCAACTCTGCCCACACACATCAGAGAACGATCAAGTCAACCTATCTGAATAAATATCTTTCATTGAAATTTCAAGCCAGAGAGAGAGAGGAAGCACAAACCTTGAGTCAGCCATCGAATTGAGCAGAAAAGTCAATTAGCTATCTATCTTCTGCTTGAGACAGATCAGTTTAACTAACAATCTAACATCAATGCTAAAGGCCCATTTCTATATTTATTCGTTTGTGTGGATTCAATAAGTGCCACATGGATGAAATACACACCGCTAGCTTTTACTAAGTATATTTTAACAAAATAGATAATAAGAGTATAGTAAGACAAATGTCGCTAACATCAAAGCAGAAGCTATGGTTATTGCCAAAAAATAACTTCCCGCAAGTGTTACATACGGAAAAACATTCCTTGCTTTTCCCTAGAAGTGTTCAAATATGGTTTCTTGTTACGAGAACAGAGACTTAACCCCAAATGAGAGAGAGAGAACATCAACAATATTTATGACTAATCTGTTCAAAAGACTGTTTCATTTTTTCCATCAAAGTAAGAAACTACCAGGCAAAAAGAAATGGCCACCACACGAATGTTAGGCTCCTTGGTTCTTTCTAGAATGAAGAAACGGCCATCAGGTCGCCAGTGTACCACCTCCTTCCATAATCTGGTTCTCTTCAGATGCATCCGTCCCTTGAGGTTTTGGCTTACTCGTCGTCCTCGAAAAGCCGTACCCCAGAGAGCTTCCGCTTGCTTCACTTAGCTGTCATTACCGTTAATACACCATATCAATCAAAGACCAAGCCAGATTCGGATTATTAAAAAAAATGTATGAATTTGATCGAAGATTGGAAACGCACCTCCGTTAGTTCAGACAGGTGACGTGTTCTGAACTCGTTGATCGTGTTTGCGATTTCTGATGTCGGTAATTTGGCCTGACAAGTTATTTTTTTTTTGAAAAATCGATCATAATCTATGTCTAGGATTAATTTCACAGACGAGAGATCATTATGTTTTCTTTACCTGAGCAAGAACAGCAGCTGCCAACTGTAGACTTGGCTCCAGAGTCTCTGGGACAACCTGCGAGTTTTTTTGTGATCGTGATTTTTAAGCGTACAATCAAGAAATCACAAGTGTTATCCAATTGAAAGTGAAGGGGTTCGTGAACATTACAGCAGTAGCACCAGCTTTTTCAAGATTAAGACCGTGAACAACGTCGTGTGCACGGACAAAAGTCTTCACATTGGGGTAGTACTTGTTCAGAGCCCACACACATCTGTAATTTGTTCCTGGTGCGTCTAACGCAACCACAGCAGCACATGCTCTCTCTGCTCCAATTTTGTGGAGAACCTGTATTGTTTAAACAAGTAATGTTCAAATGCTGGTATAGTTTGTAACTCTTTCATGATGCAACTTCTTTTTCTTTTTGTACCTCTCTACTACCAGCGTCTCCAAAATAAACAGGAAGATCCATGGAACGCGCGATAGTCACTCTATCACTGCAAATTATATACGAGGGTATTCAGGTAAGCGAAGAATGGGCGTAGGAGATACTGAATCGTATATCAAAGAAGTTAAAACGTGATCTCAGTCTGTGTGGAAGTTACTGAGAGTTCCCACATTTTCCGTTTACAGGAGAAGAAAATGATATCCTGAAACCCACAAAATGATACAGGAAATGAATGAGCGATGTTACAGTACCTGCTAACATCGAGGGCAACGAATGGGATAAGTCTTTCTGAAAGAAGCTGAGCAATTATCTGCAAGTAACAAATAGAAAATGTCTAAAAAGTTAGAAACTCCAATATACCATATGACCCATTTACACAGATGTTTTCGTCTAAAGAGCATAAACCTGACCAACTCGTCCAAATCCGCAAATAATTATGTGATCTTGCAAATCATCCGTCTGCAAAATAAAACCGTACAAGAATAGAGAGAATAGACATGAGACAGCCTTGTAATGATTTCCTGATCCAAGCTTCACAACGACACTAAAGTCAAGTGGTACCATGAGAGAAACAGAGTTAAACTTCAAAATCAGTCAAGAAAGATGTATCATCAAGACTTCTACCTCACTTTCAACCGGCAATAAACTTCGAACGTCATGCAACTCAAACCGTGATGCAATTAACTGGCCACCAGCAGCTAACCAAGGTGTGATAGCCATTGAGATTCCCACCACAAGAAACAGTAACGAAGACAACTGAGGAGACATTATACCCTGTAAGAACCACACGTCAGGCTTTCATGTTTTCGAGAAGCATTGCTTATTATTATACAACGAAAAGACATGATGTTGATAACAAAACCTGATTGACAGCTTCTCCAAAAGCAACAAATGCAAACTCTCCGCCTGGTGCAAGAAGAAGACCGGCTCTAATGGCAGATATGATTGAAATTCCGAACAATTTGCCCATGATCACCACTAATATAGTCTTGCCCACTATCAGGATCCCCAAACTCCCCACTACGACAGGGAAATTCGAAAGAAGAAGTTTCGGATCAATAGACATGCCAACCTGAAATGAGTAAAACTCTTTTGTTAGTCTTATGGCTGCGATTACATATGTTTACAGTTGAAAAAAACATCATAATCACACAAAAATAGAAGAAAATATGAGAAAGTATGTATGAACTCATAAATTACCGTCATGAAGAAGAGCCCCAGCAGGAGACCACGATAAGGAGCAATATCTGATTCTACTTGCAAGGAAAATTCTGTCTCCGCAAGGAGTAAACCAGCCAAAAACGCTCCTAATGCCATGGAAAGTCCAGCCTGATTTATAGAACAGGACAAATTTAGAAGGAAAGAAAGAATGGCATAATTGCAAATGGCCAAATACCACCAACAAGATCAAGGTCGTACCCTAGCTGTCAGTAAACTAGTCCCAAGGATAACAAGAAGTGTATTAGCAGAGAATATCTCGGCGTTTCGATTTTCTGCAATTTGCTTGTAGATTGGTCGAAGAAACTGTGTGCCACAAATGTCATCAATGCCTTATTAGATTATAACTCCAATGGAACATATGAATTCTTCAAAGCCTCTTCCTTCCGTCGCAAATTTCAAACGTTAAAGTATATGAGACTTACAAGACGGCCACCAGCAATTATGGCAGTAATAGCAACTGCAGCTTTGACTGCAGCAAGTCCTAGCGCTTCAGCAATTGCTTGAAACCCAATCTAAGAAGAACAGTTGGAAACTTAGCATTTTACCATTGATACTTTTTAACAGATAGCCATACGTTTCTTCTTAATAGGATCAGCAATTAAAATGGCATGCGTTTTTGAACACAAAAGTAAACCGTACTGAAGGAGAAAAAGGAAGCCTAGAGATGAACTTACCCCTCCTTTCGATGAATTAGGTGAAATAAGTGGGATAAGAATCAGTAAAACAACTACAGCTAGATCCTGTGAAAAAAAAAATAACAAGTTGATGAGAAACTTCCAGCACAGAAGTATTTACGAACTCTGTTCTGAACCGACCTGGAAAAGCAAGACGGAAAATGTTGCCCGTCCATGTCTAGATGTACTCTCACCCCGTTCTTGTAGAACCTAAAAACCAAGCACATTGTTTTTGTTTCTTTCCATTAATATCTCTATCTGGAATTCTGAATACAACCAAAAATATCACCTGAAGGACAACAGCAGTGGAGGACAGTGCTAGGCCATTTCCGATAACTATTGCCGCTGGACCAGCCTGACCAGCAACAAAGTGGGCAATCAATCCAACTACTGCTGCTGTGACCAGAACCTAGAATACAACAACAGAAACGTAGATTATAGAACTTGGATAAAATTATGTTGAATGAGATAAGGGGATCTTCAAATAATCAAATCACCTGAGCGGAGCCTAATCCAAAAACATACTTCTTCATGGAACTCAGTCTTTCAACAGATAGCTGTCAAATAAATAAAAAGTTGGCTCTTCTACGGAACAGAGTTCAAAAGAAAAACTGTAGCATTCATATATATATCAAATAGTACCTCAAGGCCAATGTTGAAAAGCAAGAAAACAACTCCAAATTCTGCAATGGCCTTGGTTGCATGCACATTACGGATTATCGAAAGTCCATAAGGACCAATCAGAATTCCAGCTGCCAAATACCCAAGAACAGGACTGCCTGCACAATGAAGCAGATGAAACCATCAAAACAGCACATTAATCTCTATGCAACATGATTGCGAGAATAAGTATGAGTTGACTGATGAGACCCATGGATACTGTAGGAGTTTGAGGGAAAGGGACGTATTGGAGAAATAACATAAGAGAAACTTACTTACCTCCAGGAATTTTCTGAAAAAGAGGCACAAATATGACGCTTGCCAGCAGCAAGAACAAAAAATCAAGAAGCGAAGCTTCTTCCTCATTGACCTAATCATTGCAGAAGTTTCAGCCTGTAAGCCATGCAATTTGCTTGGTCTACGAAAAGAACAAGGAAGGAATATTCATACCTCCTGGTGAGGGATCATTTCAAGCAATTTTTTAATTCTCTTGGGAAGTTTCTGCACTTGCCGGATCAATGGTTTCTTGTTGGAAGAGACATCTTCTGTACTAGTGCTGATAACATCAGGCTGTTGAAGCAGCTGATTGTTCCCGCCTACTCCATTGGAGTATAATGTCAGTCTGGAACAATTAAGAAGCTCATACTTAACAAAAAGATCGAGTTTCATGTACTAAAATAATTCTTCAGAAAATGTGAACAAAGAGTGGATTTTGAAACTGACCCTGCTCCGAGAAGTGCAAACCCAAGAACTAGCTTGGGCCATTGTTGTTTGACAGAATCAACCAGACTCGCAAACACAGTCGTTTTCCCATCTGAAGTGGAAGAGAAGAAAGAAGCAGAAAAGAAACGAGAGGATTTGTTAAACGATGCCTTGGGTGCATTAAGAGAAGAAGCCTCTTTTGGGAGATCTTTCTGTGTTTCCTGTTTTTTCAGAAGCTTTGACTTTTCAGAATCTGATTCCAACACTTGGAAAGACTCTACGCTTGGCTTTCCATTCTCATGATCGTTTGAATCATAAGACTGCGTTAGGTTTAGAGCCTTCTGACCAACATTATCAGGCAAATGATCAGCTGTGTTCTGTACCGCTGATAGATCTTCATCTCTTTCAACCTGATCGCTACCACTTGAGAGTAGGACCTCCTCCTGGAGAGTTGTTTCTGCATCAGAGAGTTGGCCCTGAGTTTCTTCAGGGGTCTGCGGAGGGATGGAGAGAGACTTCTCAGCTCTCTGCAAAGCAATCTCAGCATCATTAACGCGTTGAGTAGCCTCAAGCTCGAAAGCAACAGCTTGTTCAGCCAATTTCATGATATTAGCAACGTCGTCTTCTGCTTTCAAGGCATTGATCTGTATGGTCTCAGCGAAGTCATTCAACTTGTCGACTTCCTTTTGAAGCTCATCTTTTTTGCTCTGCAAACCACTCAGTTGAGCTTCACAGTTTGCTAAATCCACATGGCATTCTTTGATGTCATCCTTGGCAGCTAAAAGGGCTTCTTCCTTGTCTTTAAGAAGATCAGTCTCTTGAGAGGATTCTAGAATACCACCAGCTTCTTGAAGTGATTCCTCAAGAAGAAGACGAAGCCTAGCTTGAGCGAGAGATAAGGCCATAGTAGCCTTTTGAACAGCTTGTTTAGCAAGAGATTCTTCATCAACAGTATCACGGATGAGATCAAGAGTATTGTTAACCTGAAGCCAAACAGTAGAGGCTTGATCCTTGAATGAAATGGCAGTTTCGGAAATCCTCTGAGCCTTTAGGTCGAACATGGTACTATTGAGCCTAGCAACTTCCAATTCTTTGGTAGCCTTGTGGAGTAACTCCCTGAGTTCCTCCAAACTGTCAGATTCGTTTACATCCTTCTCTACAGTAGTTTCAACATTGCCTAGACAATGTGACCTAAATCGGAAGGGGACAAGTGTTGTTGGTTTTGTGGAATGCAAATGACTCAAAAATCTTGGAGAGGTAATCCGATTACTGAATCGATTAGAATAAGTGGTGGTGTGATCCCAAAATCTGGGGCTGATGATTCCAATATGGGTGGTGGGGCTGATGAACCGAGTAGGCAACAAGCAGCAGTAACTCATACCACCATGATGAACCAAACTCGGCCGCGCAAAATCCATGTCGAATCCAACTACCACCTATCGGAACCTCCTCCTGTGGGTGGTATGTGGAGGGAGCAACTCGAAACGGAAATCAAAAATCTCAGGGCTCAGAAAACAGTTAATGAAATGTAAAACCTCAGACGAATACATACAGAGAGAGAGAGAGAGAGAGAGAGTACACTAACCTGAGTGAGATCATGAAAAAAAAAGGGTGTAACGGAGTACAAATGGATGACGGGAAAATCGAGAGTTTAGCGACTGATCGACGTGTCCTGATGAGTTTCCAACAACACTATTTTTCTGCGACTCTTCCAGTCAAAGAAGAAACGAAATGAGAAAGTGCATTAAAATAAGAAACTGCAAAATGGCCATCACCAACCTTTCATGCCAATCAAAAGGGCTTTTTTTTTTTGCAATTACACCCTCTCTAACTACACACTTTCTCTTTAATCTACCCCCTCTTTATTATTATATTCATGACTTTCTTTCTTTTTGTTGGCAGCCAATCTATGTATCACTCACTCACTCACTCACTGCTTTAGCCATTAAATAACAGTTTCAGTCACTAACCTTGCATTTAGTATGACTAATTATCTATGCGTGTCTCACTCATCATGCCTTATACTCACGGTTACGGATATTCCACTTGATTATCCAATTTATAATTCTTCCCATATTCATTAGATCCAAAATATCATATCAAATTACTACTGTACTTTTAAAATTGCTTAAAGATAAATTTTGATCTTTGGGTTCTGGAGGAGATGCTAAGAACCAGGTGCATTTACTAACCACTTGGCCTGCTTGTTGATTTTGGTATCAAAGTTGTAAGCCTTTGCTTTTTGATTCAACTACAATTAAACACATTCCTTGGTTTTATCATATCTCCTTCTGGAATTGTTCAAATGTGCTTCTTCTTCTGAGATCAGAAACTTAACCCCCAAATCAAATCAGATATATGTACTGAACATTGATCATTTATGATGGATCTTCGATCGCATGAATACATTATAAATGTAACAATAACCACCCCAAGATGGTTGAAAAGGTGAAAACTGTACTTGTTCTTAACGAAAGGTCATCAGATAGCAAGTGTGCCTCCTCCTTCCATTATCTGGTTATCGTCCGATGCATCAGACGCTTGTGCTTTAGTCTTACTCGTCGTCCTCGAGAATCCATACCCCAATGAGCTTCCACTTGTTTCACATAGCTGCCATCGTCGTTATAATACAATTTACACTCAAACCAAACTCTGACTAAATATTATTATTATTACTAAAAAAAAAAGTATAAATTTGATCGAAGATTGGAAACGCACCTCCGTTAGTTCAGACAGGTGTCGGGTTCTGAACTCGTTGATCGTGTTTGCTATTTCTGATGTCGGTAATTTGGCCTGACAAGGTTTTTAACCCACCCCGAAAAATGAGATCATACATTCTCTGTGTATAGAATTAACTATGTTCTTTTTTTACCTGAGCAAGAACAGCGGCTGCCAGCTGTAGACTTGGCTCCAGAGTTTCCGGTACAACCTACATAGTTTTTTTTTTTTTTTTTATGTGATCAAGATATTTTAGTGTACGACCAAGAAAGCATATGTCTTATCTAGTGGGAAGTGAAAGGGTGTTTGTGAACATTACAGCAGTAGCACCAGCTTTTTCAAGATTAAGACCGTGAACAACGTCGTGCGCACGAACAAAGGTCTTCACATTGGGGTAGTACTTGCTCAAAGCCCACACACATCTGTAATTTGCTCCTGGTGCGTCTAAAGCAACCACAGCAGCACATGCTCTCTCTGCTCCAATTTTGTGGAGAACCTGTATTGTTTGTTTGCACAAGTAAAGTAATGTTCAAATGCTGGTTTAGTTTGTACGCAATTTCTTCTTCTTTTCGTACCTCTCTACTACCAGCGTCTCCAAAATAAACAGGAAGATCCATGGAGCGTCCCACCGTCACTCTATCACTGTAAATAAAACATATGAAGTTTCAGGTAAACATAGAATGCGACCATTTTCTATTTGTTACTTCGAAAATACATGTTATAAATAAGCAAAGTTATGTTACCTGCTGACATCAAGGGCGACGAATGGGATTAGTCTTTCTGAGAGAAGCTGAGCAATTATCTACAAGTAACAAATATTCAATGGCGAACAAGTTAGAAACTCCTAGATACCCTGTGACGCAGACCATCTACACAGATGTTCTCTTCTAAAGAGCATAAACTGTACAAGTTCAGGTCATTCTAAACCTGGCCAACTCGTCCAAATCCGCAAATAATTATGTGATCCTGCAAATCATCGGTCTACAAAATAAAACCAAAGAGAGATTAGACACGAGACAGCCCTGTAATGATTACCTGAACCAAAGAATGTGTGAATTTCAAAAACTAATTCAAGTGGTTCCATTAGAAACTGACAAGAGTTAAAAATTCTATACATATATCATCAAGATTCCTACCTCACTTTCAACCGGCAATAAACTTCTAACATCATGCAACTCAAACCGGGATGCAATTAACTGGCCACCAGCCGCTAACCAAGGTGTGATAGCCATAGAGATTCCCACAACAAGAAACAGTAACGAAGACAACTGAGGAGACATTATACCCTGTAAGAGCCACACGTCAGGCTTTCATGTTTTCGAGAAGCATTGCTTATTATTATACAACGAGAAGACATGATGTTGATAACAAAACCTGATTGACAGCTTCTCCAAAAGCAACAAATGCAAACTCTCCGCCTGGTGCAAGAAGAAGACCGGCTCTAATTGCAGATATGATTGAAATTCCGAACAATTTGCCCATGATCACCACTAATATAGTCTTGCCTACTATCAGGACCCCCAAACTCCCCACTACGACAGGGAAATTCGAAAGAAGAAGTTTCGGATCAATAGACATGCCAACCTGAAATGAGTAGAACTCTTTTGTTAGTCCGACGCCTGTGATTACATATGTTTACAGTTGAAAGAAACATCACAATCTCACATAAACAGAAGAAAATAGTTCCTTTCACCATCAACAATTCCTGATTCTTTCTCATAAATGAGAAATATATGGATAAACTCATAAATTACCGTCATGAAGAAGAGCCCCAGCAGGAGACCGCGATATGGAGCAATATCTGATTCCACTTGCAAGGAAAATTCTGTCTCCGCAAGGAGTAGACCAGCCAAAAACGCTCCTAATGCCATGGAGAGTCCAGCCTGATTTATATAAACGAAGAAATTGAGCAGAAGAGATAGAATGGCATGGCGGAGTAAATGCAAATGCCAAGTACCAAAAAGATGAAGGTCATTACCCTAGCTGTCAGTAAACTAGTACCGAGGATAACAAGAAGTGTGTTGGCAGAGAATATTTCGGCATTTCGATTTTCTGCAATTTGCTTGTAAATTGGCCGAAGAAGCTGTGTGTCACAAGAGTGTTAATGCCTTAGATCATAACACAGCAAACTTTCATGGAAAGTTGATGAAAAACTGTTATGTTATTTTGATATCAGAGACTTACAAGACGACCACCAGCAATTATAGCAGTAATAGCAACTGCTGCTTTGACTGCAGCAAGTCCAAGAGCTTCAGCAATTGCTTGAAACCCAATCTGAGAAGAACAGTTGGAAACTTAGCATTTTACCACTGATACTTAATAGATAGCCACACATTTCTTTTAAGAGGAGCAGCAATTAAACTAGCAAACCTCTTACTTGGATGACTGCCAGTGCCAACGCATGGCGTTGAACACATAAGCAAACTGTACTGAAGAAAAAAAATACGGGAACCCAAGAGATGAACTTACCCCTCCTTTCGATGAATTAGGTGAGATAAGTGGGATGAGAATCAGTAAAACAACTACAGCTAGATCCTGCGGAGAAAATAACAAGGTGATGAGAAACTTCCAGCAGAGAAGGATTTAAGAACTCTGTTCTGAACCGACCTGAAAGAGCAAGACGGAAAATGTAGCCCGTCCATGTCTAGATGTACTCTCACCCCGTTCTTGTAGAACCTGGAAACCAAGCACATTGTTTTTGTTTCTTTCCAGTAATATCTCTATCTGGAATTCTGAATACAACCAAAAAATCACCTGAAGGACAACAGCAGTGGATGACAGCGCCAGGCCGTTTCCGATAACTATTGCCGCTGGACCAGCCTGACCAGCAACATAATGGGACAATCAATCCAATTACTGCTGCTGTCACTAGAACCTAGAATACAACAACAGAAATGTAGATTAGAGAAATTGGATAAAATTATGTGGAATGAGATAAGGGGATCTTCAAATAATCAAAATTACCTGAGCGGAGCCTAATCCGAAAACATACTTCTTCATGGAACTCAGTCTTTCAACAGAGAGCTGTCAAACCAAAAGAAAACAAAAATTTGGGCTGTTCTACCGAACATAGTTCGAAAGCAAAACTGTAGCATTCACATATATCAAATTGTACCTCAAGGCCAATGTTGAAAAGCAAGAAAACAACTCCAAACTCTGCAATGGCCTTGGTTGCATGCACATTACGGATTATCGAAAGACCATAAGGACCAATCAGAATTCCAGCTGCCAAATACCCAAGAACAGGACTGCCTGCACATTGAAGCAGATGAAGCCATAAAGACAGCACATTAATCGCTAGGCAACATGATTACGAGACTAAATCTGTTTTTGACTGACGGGAGCATGGAAATTTGATGGAAAAGGATGTAATGGAGAAATACCAAAAGACAATCCTGCCTACCTCCAGGAAGTTTCTGAAATAAAGGCACAAATATGACACTTGCCAGCAGTAACGCCAAGAAATCAAAAAGGGAAGCTTCTTCTTCATTGACCTAATCATTACAGAAGTTTCAGCCTGCAAACTACATTCCATAAATTTGCTTGGGACTTTGGAAAAGAAGAAGAACAATCATTCATACCTCCTGGTGAGGGATCATCTCAAGCACTTTCTTAATTCTCCTGGGAAGTTTCTGCACTTGCCGGATCAACAGCTCCTTGTTGGAAGAGACATCTTCTGTACTAGTGCTGACAACATCTGGTTGTTGAAGCAGCTGATTGTTCCCGCCAACTCCATTGGAGTATAATGTCAATCTGGAACGAACAAGAAGGTCATAATCAACTTAAGAAACATCATTTAAGTACGAAAATGATGAAAACAAAGAGTAGCTGACCCTGCCCCAAGAAGTGCAAACCCAAGAACAAGCTTGGGCCATTGTTGTTTGGCAGAATTAACCAGACTCGCAAACACTGTCGGGGTCCCATCTGAAGTGGAAGAGAAGAAAGATGCAGAAAAGAAACGAGAGGATTTATTAAACGATGATTTGGGTGCAATAAGAGAAGAAGCCTCTTTTGGGAGATCTTTCTGTGTTTCTTGTTTTTTCGTCTGAACAGCAATCTTTAACTTTTCAGAATCTGATTCCACCACTTTAGAAGACTCTACACTTGGCTTCCCATTACCATTATCGCTAGGTTGAGTCGGTTTTTGAGCCTCCTGGCCAACTTTATCAGGCACAT
The DNA here is from genome assembly GCF_000801105.2 of Raphanus sativus. Classification (NCBI taxonomy): domain Eukaryota; kingdom Viridiplantae; phylum Streptophyta; class Magnoliopsida; order Brassicales; family Brassicaceae; genus Raphanus; species Raphanus sativus. Next base: position 869,986 of record NC_079511.1, on the reverse strand, counting down.
GATCAGCTGTGTTAGGCACCGCTGAGATATCTTCATGTATCAGTGATTCACTTTCAACCTGATGGCTAGCATCTTCAGTATTACTTGAGAACCCCACCTCCTCCTCGAGAGTTGTTTCTTCGTCAGAGAGTTGGCCCTGAGTTTCGTCAGGGGTCAGTGGGATGGAGAGAGACTTCTCAGCTCTCTGCAAAGCAATCTCAGCATCATTGACGCGTTGAGTAGCCTCAAGCTCAAAGGCGACAGCTTGTTCAGCCAATTTCATGATATTAGCGACATCCTCCTCCGCTTTCAAGGCATTGATCTGTATTGTCTCAGCGAAGGCATTCAACTTGTCGACTTCCTTCTGCAGCTCATCTTTTTTGCTCTGCAAACCACTCAGTTGGGCCTCACAATTTGCTAAATTCGCTTGGCATTCTTTGATGTCATCCTTGGCAGCTAAAAGGGCTTCTTCTTCTCTATCTTCAACGCTGTCTCTTTTCTCAGACTCTACAGATGCTTCTGGAACACCATTACTTCCAGCAGCTGCTTCTTCAAGTGATTCGAGAACAACCCGAAGCCTTGCCTCGGCGAGAGATAAGGCCATAGTAGCCTTTTGAACAGCTTCTTTAGCAACAGATTCCTCATCAACAGTAACTCGCATGAGATCGAGGGTTATGTTAACATCATGCCAAGCACTAGCGGCTTGGTCCTTGAGGGAGATGGCAGTTTCAGAGATCCTCTGAGCCTTTTCCTCGAACATGGTACTATTGAGCCTAGCAACTTCCAAATCTTTGATAGCCTTTTGAAGTAACTCCCTGAGTTCAGATTCGCTTTCGTCTTTTTCTTCAATTTGATCATTACTTTCCGGGGAATCATTAACTTGACAGGGGATACGCTTAGGTTGGCGGCGGCCATAGCCAAGTATCGATTTTGTAGAGTGCAAGTAAAATCTTCCACTCAGTGTCAATGTAGCGCTAGGTGATACATATCTCCTCGATCGATTACCAAAATGAAGCCTCCTGTTGTTGTTGATTCTTTGGGGACACAGTTTCGAACTAAAGCAGAAACTCGGACGCTTAATACTACACGCAGATTCCATGTCGAGAGTTAAACTTTAAACTAGTCTTGCTTTGCCCACTGTTAAGCAAATCCAAATTAAAATAAAAAACGAGAATCAGAAATCAACGAAGACAATCGTGAGAGAAGGAGACTCGCAAACCATGCGAAATGGTGGAGATGGAGAGTTCAGCGAGCTCAAAGAGTGACTTCTTCTTCTTCTTCTTCTTCTGATATTTAAAATCTTTCAGAGCCGCCGTCGTGAATAAAGTTTTTTTTTCCCCGCCTCTTCAAATCCTCCGGTCAAAGTTTCTCTCTCTTTCTGAGTTTCTCGCCAACCAGACATGGTAAGGTTTTTATTCTTTTTAAATTCAATTTACGAAAGCACCCCTCGAATTAATAATATTTTGTATGATGCATATCGTCCGATAACCAGCCAGGTGGTTTGATTTGGATAATGTTTTTAGCTTAACCGAGCAGCTATTCTTTTCACATGGAAAGTAGGGGTGGCAAAATATCCGGAACCAAATAACTGACCCGAAACTGATTCGAAAAATAAGGTCTCAAACCTGATCAAACCCGGTATAAATAACTAAATAGGTCTAAACTGATGTATCTAAAGAACTGTTACCCAATATAATTTGATCCAAAAACCGAATAAATATCCAAAAATAAATATATATTAAGTACTATTTATAAATATATGTATAATTAGTTTAACAATTAAAATTATAAATTAAATATATTAGTTATTTTTGTATCTTTAAGATAAAATATAATAGTTTGGATAGAATTACTGAAAAAAACATGTCTAAATAGTATTTTTGATTTTTTTGGTACATTTAGATAGTTCGGATACAAAGTACTCTAACCGAATCAGATCGTATAGTTATTGGATATTATTATCCGAACACATTTTCAGATACATTAGATATTCAGTTATTTTCATGTTTTTTTACATTAAAACTGAACCCACCTGAATCCGGGAGGACCCGATTCGAAACCGATCCGAAATTTTATAATATCTAAACAATGATTAGTTTTCAAATCCGTAAAATTCGATATCCGAAAAAACGATTTGTACCCGAACATATATCCAAATGCCCAAGACCTAGAAAACATTATACTACGTGCGTACATCAATTCTTTTGATAAAAAATTAAAATGTTAAATTTGTTTTAGAAAAAGATATGGAAATACAGCCATAGCTACTTTGTTTATGGATATTATTATTACAGATCAGCAAATCATTCAAATGACATGAATCCTAAAGATCAAGATTATGAAATTATGACACTTCCAAGTGTAGGCTACGCATCTCCATTATTCACCAGCATGTCATAATCACACAGTGGAAAATCGAATTCTGCTTTCTTCGTGCGTAGTAATAATAGATAATGTAAATCAGAAAACAAAAAAAATAATAATCTTCATTTGGAAACAACTCATTACAAGTGATATAAAATCTTTTGCTGCAACATTCATTCAAATCACTCACAACTCACAGCCCGGACGATATATATTTTTTCAAGACTCTGAAACTCCGTTCTCTTCCTTAGCTTCGACGGCGACCTCTTCGGTTGGCTCCGCAGGAAGAGAGTTACCTGAGGCGGTGCGACGGTGGTTGGCGGCCTGGAGGACGTGAGCATAGTTGCCTTTCTCGAGGAACAGTTGGTTAAAGTGATGCCGGCAATAGAGGACGCCGTCTAGGGAGGCGTATGAGGAGTGAGTCAGCGTGCAGCCACCGTGAGCGCACCTGAAACATGTCTTGTGGAAGCATTCTCCTTCCATTTGCACCTTTTTTTATATATATAGAGTCACGTTAATTAACCCAACATATATTAGGCTGATTAAACTGTATATTATTTATTCATCAATCCATATTGCCAAACCCACACACAAACCTTTTCAAGAGGGTAAACAGTTTTCTCACAAGCAGCACACTTGTCTTGTGTCCCACAGAAGATGGAAGATATCTTGCTTGGAGTCTTTGTCTGTATTAATGTTTGATATCAATACACATACCCCCATTTGGTCAGTTATAAGAGAGATGAAATGAATAACTGTTACGCTAAGTATATAGAGAAACGAGATCTGGAAAAAGAGAATTAATAAATTAACGTACATGCTCCGGCTTCTCAGTTTTTCCTGAGAAAAGAAAATGAACAAGTATTTAATCAATCATCATCCTATAAATGCAGAAAAATGAGAGAATGTATATAAAATATGGATTTATGAACCTGGCTGGAAATTTTTACTGAAATTGCCAGATTCCTTGAAGAGTTGCTCAAAATGAGTCTTGCAGTACAAGACTCCGTCCATGGAGGAATAGTTGCTCATCTGCCAAATGCATTGATCATCAACAGTTTCTCATACAATGAGTACTGTTTCTACATGTGGAATTATTAATAGACCATGGCAGTATGGCAATGGCATAGTCATATATATATAAGATCTAACACACAAAACCTAAGCAAAAATAAAAATTGCACCAGAGAATCTTCTAAGTGAATCATATTTATATACCACGAGGGTGCCGTTGCAATGGGTGCATCTGAAGCAAGACTTGTGGTAAGGCATTCCTTCAATGGACAACATGTCCATTACATAGACTGTCTTATCGCAAGCATTGCATTTATCAGTTGTTCCTGTGAAAGACATTTTTTCTTGTTTTCTCTCTTTTTGGGGGTTTTTTGTTTGTTTCCTCCTGTCCAAGATCCTAAATGAATCAGATCAAGAGATCGTCTGAGGAAGCAATTAAAGACGGAAACCCATAAAACAAAAGAAATTGACAATGGTTTTTTGTTTTGCCTATAGTTACCTCAGACAAAGGAGGAACCAGCGAAATTTATGTCTTCTTTTATAGAAACGCTGTTGCAATTGTGAGGTTATAACGGAACAAACTTTCTGTCTCTCTGTCTCTGTTTATGCAAAATCAATGAGATGGAATTGGGTGGCAAAGTGAATGGAGTCGAGCAAAAGAAGGGATTGTGGTTCTGACAATTTCAACCCATTGAGGATGTTACTTTAAGCCAACTGTCTCCGATGAGGTGGTGCAACCCATGTCGGATTTTTAAATAAACCTACAAAGTAATATAACAACCTGACATTATACAAACCTATTATAGTTTTTGTGAATAATATATGCTTTTAGTACACGCTTTTTTGTATGCATAAGATATCCAGTTGTAAATGTAAGTACTTTTTTAAAAAATGCAAGTACTTATATATAACAGAAAGTGAAGCACCACTAAGTAGATTAGTCAATAGCAATATCTAAAGAAATGTGTAGTACAAGTCTCACTTGCATAAACATGATTACCACACACAACTGTTGACACAGGATGAGATCTGAGATTGTCTTTCCACGTCGATCAATTCTTTCTGGAACAGTTGATTCCACAGTCTAATACATTTTCCGTACCACAAGGTTCAAAGCATGATGAATGCCTTTAACATCATATATCACTACATTTTCATTCATCTCCCAAAAGGAAGAGGTCGATAACAATACTGACATCACATTCCTATACATATACGATATGAGTTTAGATATTTTATCCAGCAACTGGATAATGATGTTCAGGAAAACGGCATATCAAAAGCTTTTCAAGAACAATCTCCATCTTGTGTCCTGTACAACGTGTTATTAGAAGCAGCTAAGTAAAATCAAAAGACCATCCACGATCTCATATATATATATATATATATATATATATACACATATATATAAGCCATCTTTTAACTGAGAACTAGTTTCAAATCAGTACACAATGAATGCCAGGATAAACATTATAAGAGCATCTCACATCTTTTATAAATCTTGTACATATATAAAATTTTAAAATATTAGAGTAACATTAATTAATAAAATCTTACATTAAATATATAAAATTATAAATATAAATACATGATTAAATATTAAAATACACGAAAATACGATATTATTTCATAAAATTATTTCCGAAATGTTCTATCTTCTGCTACACAAATTTTTTTAAAAATTTTGAGGTTCCGGAACAATTTTATCAGATTATTAGTGTTTTCTAATATTTAAATTTGTCTAACAATTATGTCTTCATGTATATTATTTAAGAATTTTTATTAAGTTTTTGTAATATTTTTTTCTCTATAATTAAAATTTTAAAATATTATAAGAGTATCTCCAAAAAAGATACCATATTTTAAAGTTTCCAAAACTTCATATTTGAAATTTAAAGGTAGTATTATCCAAAATCAAAACTTCAAACTTAACTTCATAAGTATTTATATTTTATAATAAAGTCCATATGTTTATCATACTTAATTTAAATTCATAAACTTTAAAAATAAATATCACTTATGTAAAAATATTATAGAAATATTAATTCATAAAATCTTACACTATATAAATTTTACGTATAATACAAAATTAAATATCAGATTACAAGTAAAATATCACATTATCCTAAAAACTATTTTCTGTAATATTTTATATATGATTAATAAGTGCATTTGTTAAGTATTTTTTGTAATATTGTTGTTTTGTAAATCTAGTTTTAAAAATTATAAGTCTTTATATTAATTTTTTATTTAATTTTATGTGTAAAATTTAAAATATTTATGAGTTATAATTTTTTTAAAGATTAAAAAGATTTAATTGAAAAAATATTTAAGAATCATAAATGTAATATATAATTATAAAAAATAAAATGCAAATAAAAATATGAAACTTCAAAGTTGAAGTTTTAAATAGTAACACTCTATATTTGAAGTTTCGCTGTCCAAAACTTATAAGTAATATTTCTTCTTCAGAAAAAGAAAAGAAAAAGAAAACAGTAATATTTAATAAAGGGTCCCTAAACTTTTAAACTATTTTTTTTCTGTAACTGAACTTTTAAACTAGTGATACGCAAGTCCCTTGCTTCCTTAAATTTTGTACTCTAGTGAGTCAAAAAAAAAGGGACGGACAGTGAGTTCACCAAAAAACAAAAAAGGGGACGGACAGTCAAGGAGGAGGAGGAAAATCAAATCGAAAAGGGTGGAGAGGAGAAGAATGGAGGAAGGATTAAGGTGGGGAGAATGGGGAGAGGTAGTGTCAGAGAAGGTTGTAACGGCTTATAACTCTCTTCCGAAGAAGGGAAAACCTCAAGGCCGTGAAGTAACCGTCCTATCCGCTTTCCTCCTCTCTTCTCCTTCCCAAGGTCTCTCTCTCTCAATCTCTCTCTCTTGAGTTTCCTCCTTTTTTAACTAACATTCGAATAAATGAGGGGTGTTATGGTGGGTGCAGAAGTGGACGTGATAGCATTAGGGACGGGAACCAAGTGCGTTAGTCGGTCGCTGCTGAGTCCCCGTGGTGACATTCTCAACGATTCTCATGCCGAAGTCGTCGCCAGAAGATCTCTCCTCAGGTTCCTTTACTGGTTATAGTTTGCTGCTTTGATTATATAGTTTGAATTTTATTGTAAAAATCGGGTGGTGGTTTTTGTCTCCTCCAATCGCGGCGCAGGTTCTTCTATTCCGAGATTCAACGGATGCAAGTTACTAAGAGAACAAGTTGCAACGAAGCCAAGCGTCAGAGACATGATGACGATACCCAAACACTCGAGTTAGACCCAAGCTCTCCTGGAGATGTCAAATATAAGCTCAAATCTGGGTCTCACTTGCATCTCTACATTTCTCAGTTGCCATGTAATATCCCTCTTTATCTTCAATTTTTCTTTGAAGATTATCCTCAACTGACGCAGCATGTTTTGTCATATATAATGCAGGTGGTTATGCTTCTACTTCTTCACCTCTGTATGCACTCAAAAAGATCCCATCATCACAAGTAGATGATAAGCCATTGTCAGTTAATGCCTGCTCCTTGCAGACTTCTGATTTTCCAGATATAGGTAGGTATTGACCACTCTTCTGCCTCCTACTTCCAAGAATGTTTGTATCACTTGTTAACGACTTAGGATAATGTTCTCCATTTCAGGTAATGCAACAGACATTGTACAAAGAAAGCCTGGTCGCGGTGAAACCACTCTCTCTGTTAGCTGTTCCGATAAGATCGCTCGATGGAATCTTCTTGGCGTTCAAGGTTTCTTCTCTAGCCTGTTACATGTTTTTGCAATCCCTTCTAAACTCTTAGCTACATCATGCCATGGGTTTTGTTATCGCCAAGGGTCTGTATCTGAAGTTTGACAGACGAGGATTTTGAACTCTCTTTGTGTCTTCTTACATCAGGGGCTTTGCTTTCCCAGTTCCTTCACCCTATATATATTTCTACCATCACCGTTGGACAATCTCTGCATTCTCCTCACAACTTTTCTCTCACTGATCACCTGCGAAGATCTTTGTATGAGAGGATACTTCCATTTTCCCATGATCTACTGCCTTCCTTCCGTGTGAACAAGGTTCATTTACTGCTTTGTTACCATCGTATCATGTAATATTGCACTAGCTACTTGCAAAATGCAAACATTGTTCTAATTCCTTTACAGCCACTGTTTTTCGTAGCTCCACTGCCACCATCAGAATTTCAACATTCAGAAACTGCTCAAGCTACCTTAACATGCGGGTTAGTTTTCAATGTCCGTAGCTCTTCATAACATGTGTCTTTCCTTTGTTTCTTTACAAGGTGATGGATTTATTTCTTGTCTCTTAGTTATTCCTTGTGTTGGAACCGTTCTGGCTTACACGAAGTTGTTCTTGGAACAACCGGTAGAAAGCAAGGTACCTCAGCTAAAGGAGCTCTGTATCCGTCTACTCAATCATCTATATGCAAGTAAGGGGGACAACCTTTGTTATCTAGGCACAACCTTTGTTATTTCTAGTCATGATTAGCATGTGTGATGATACCATGTTCATAAATTTTCATAGACAGCGGTTTCTCGAGATGTTCTTGAAAGAATTTTATGGACACGAAAGTGAATCTTCTAAGTCAAAAGGATCTTACCGAGAACTGAAGGTGCGTACTCTTCTCTGCTTCTACATTCTGGGTGAACATGCTTCCACTGCCACTACTAACATATATGTATCTCATAGCGTGTATTTAATATGCATGCCCGCAAGTTTGTCATATTGTTCTTTGAGATAATTTTCTGAAAAAAATGTGCAGGACAAAGCAACTGAATATTCTTTGATGTCAAAGAAATTTAAAGGAAAGTATCCATTCAAGAATTGGCTTACAAAACCCTTGAATTACGAGGATTTTCTGATAAATTAGTCCTCAGGTATGTATGTATGTCCTCCTTTTTGAATTTTGATAGCTTTGTTTAGTTCACTATTATCATGAATATTACATTCCAAAAAATAAAAAGTGGTGAATCACATAAAATAAGAAGTAAGAAGTAAAACGGAAAACGAAAGCAGAAAATAAAAATTTGACTGAAACGAATTAAGATGTGGTAAGTAGCATTCAGAGATTGACTCGGCCTTTGATGATGTCGAGGCTCATCTCGCTAGGGTCTGTTGCTTGCAATTCAACCTGAATACCATCTAGCTCCCTCTTGAATCTATCCTTCGAGCTTGCGTACAACATCTTACTCCGCACTCTTGATGTATCAGGTGACCTGAAGCATGCCGGCGTCTCAGTATGATGTAAGAAGAAGTCCATTTAATAATGATAAGAAAAGGGGAAAGAAGAAGGTTGTACCAAGCGATGAAAAAGATCTTGCTCTTCTGGCAATTCTCAGGAGTGGTGAAATCGAAGTCATAGACAGCATAGCGGCACTCATTCTCAGGCATGCATTCGGTGAAACTGTCGTAAGTTTCTTCTGGATTCCCAACCTTATCTATCGTAACTTGCTGAGCCTTCTCATCAATTTTGAACACAATAAACCTATAAGTTCTTTTTGCTTTCAACTCCAAAAACTTGAGCTTGCACTCATCGCTTACGTGCATCCCAGACGCTGAATTAGCCTGCACAGACACACATGCATAGTCAACTGATATGATCACAATACCAAATGAATTTGTAGGAACTTACCATGTTCTCTGCTAGAAATCAGCTTTGGATGGTGAGACTGTAGAGATGGTATTGGGGGGGATTTAGAGGAGGGTGGGAAGAAGAAAGAAGTAGGTCGGGTTGGGGGGCATTAGGCTGGTCACGTCTTTTAAAACTAAAGAAGACTTTGATGCTGTCACGTTATATTAGTCTAATATTAGAGGGAGGGCTTACATATTTTATGCAACCATACACATGTAGAGGCAGAGCACATGTGGTGAAGTTTGATCCGGTCATCATTGAGAAGTTGATGATGTGATGTCCATGTTTTTGTTAATTTGGACTTTTTGAGCAAAATTAATTTGGACTTTTTCTTTCCTCAAAATTGGTCGTATACTTTAAATTCCTTTTGGGTGCCGATCTAGTTAAAGTTTAGTGGGAAAAAGAAAAAGAATTTGCAACAAAAAAATTTAAGTTGGTCATCTTTAGTAACATTTTATTATACTGAGATCTTAACAAATATGTTGGATCCAAATTATGAACTCCTAGATCCATACAGATATTGAATCGATCAAAGAAAGAAAGAAAGAAAGCATAGGATTGTTGTTGTATCCTCCAAAACGTTTGTTCATATGTTTTTATTGGAAAGAAAAGCCTTTTAAGTTGAGACCAGCAAAAGCCCATGTGCACATAAAGAGGCCTATAACTGAAACATAGATTACGGCGGGGATACAACGGAAACATCAAACATCTCTCTTTTTTTTCTTTTTTGACTAACCCCTTTGGGGAAAATGAATCAGTCAAATGAATTGATTTCTGTGTGGCCGCTGGATTTTTGGTTGCCTTTTCCCAACCATAATATTCATAGACTTGTCATTACATTGTTGACTGGAAAAAGAAGAAGAAGAAGCAAATTGTTCTTACACACATAGGTGTACGCTCGTGCTCAGAAAATACATACTTGCGACCTAGTAGGGGGTATCGAAACGGCCTGGAATTCGACTGTGGGGGGGGGGGGGTTCTGTTTTGTAAGGAATTTTTTTCTGGGCGTACTGGTCTCGTTCACCGGTCTCATTGTCAGAAAACGAGCTGACTCACCAGAATGCCTGCGAGTTGACAAGGTACTTCTACCTGTTTCTATCTCCAAGTCCTGTCCCCAAATTGAAATGGTTCTCGAATACAAAAAGACTCTTTATCTTTCGTTTGATATCTCTTTGTAATTAATAATGCTTGTGACATTTCTCTTGGTTTCCAGGAATTGGCCTTGTTGATGAAGAGACCATTCCTTAATGGGAGGTCGAGGTTCTAAGATTGGTACATGTTGTTGGGAGTCATCACACAAGACTACTCTTCCTGAAGCTCCCCATGTTGGTGAAGTCTCTGTTTGTTTCTTTTGTTAGAAACCACATGCCTCTCTTTTCTCTTATTTCTTTTTCTTTTGTATGCTAAAAAATTACAGAAAACGAAGAGAACTGTGAGGAAACAGATTTGCTGTCTTTCCGTGAATACACACTAGAACAGCTTAAGATCGCCACCTCTGGTTTCGCTTTGGAGAATGTCGTGTCTGGAGATGGAGAAATGCCTCCAAATGTTGTCTACAAAGGGAAGTTGGAGAATCATCAGAAGATTGCTATCAAGCGCTTTTCTCGATTTGCCTGGCCTGATCCACGCCAATTCCTTGTATGTTTTCCTCCTCCATCTTTCATGTTAATCGTTTGTCTCTTCCAACTCTGTATGTGTCTGTTTCCAGGAAGAAGCAAGATCGATTGGTCATCTACGCAGCAATAGAATGGCCACTTTACTCGGTTGCTGCTGTGAAGACGGCGAGAGATTACTCGTGTCTGAGTTTATGCCTAATGGAACACTAGCCAAACACCTTTTCCACTGTAAAAACAGGCCAGCCTTTGATCAAAGTATATATTGGATTGATGCTCGACCACTTGCTTAGCACATTTTTCTGAAACAGGGGAAACACAACCGATGGGATGGGAGATGCGACTACGGGTTGTTTTACACCTTACAGAAGCTCTTGATTATTGTTGTAACAGAGGACGCACTCTGTATCATGACCTCAATGCTTACAGAGTTTTATTTGACGAGGTAATTCCATTACACTAAGAAGCTCTTTTCCCAGAGGAAACCATTTCTGTTTTTTTTTTCACTGGCTCTGCTGTGGCCATTTAAGGAATGCAATCCAAGACTTTCAACATTCGGCTTGATGAAGAATAGCATGGATGGGAACAGTTACAGCACAAATCTTGCTTTTGCCCCTCCCGAGTATATACGAACTGGTGAAATTGAATTTCCCTCCTCTTCGTAGGGTCATGTTTTTTCAGTTATTGATATAATTGTATTGAGAATTTTAAGTGTTTGTTGTTGTTATAGGGAGAACCACTGCAGAGAGTGTGATTTACAGCTTTGGTATCCTTTTGCTTGATATTTTCACTGGAAAGCATATTCCTCCTAGCCATGTAAGTGTGTACTAGTACTCTCAATTTTTTTTGAAGTCTCTTTACTATTTTGTTTTTGTATCTCAGTCCTCTGTCCTTGTTTGTGTGGGTAGGCCCTTGATTTGATTCGAGACAGAAAACTTCAGACGCTAGCCGATTCTTGTTTGAAGGGACAATTTTCGGACAGCGATGGCGCTGAGTTAGTACGCCTGGCATCTCGCTGTCTTCAGTATGAAGCTCGAGAGCGACCAAACCTAAAATATTTGATAGCTGCACTGACAACTCTCCAGAAAGATAAAGATGCAGAGGTTCCGTCTCATGTCCTAATGGGTCGTGGTACTTTTGTGTCACCTTTATCTCCTTTTGGGGAGGCTTGTTTGAGAAAGGACCTGAACGCTATGCTCGAGATGTTGGATAAAATTGGTTACAAAGATGATGAATCGGTAAGTCTGACACTGTTGTATCAAACTGTTAAATCACTTTAGAAGAACCCACCCTTATACGATGAAGGCTTATTTTATTGTTTGACATGACATGTTGAAATGCAGGTATCGTTTCTGTGGACGGACGAGATGCAAGAAGCTGTGGAGTCGAAGAAGAAAGGCGATATTGCATTTAGACAGAAAGACTTAAAAGAAGCCATTGAGTTTTACACTCAGGTCTGTCTTTCTTTCGTTGGCATTTTGTATCCATAACAGGAACTTCATCTTTAGTTGACGGTGTCCCTCCCATGTCTATAAATGTGCTCAGTTTCTTGACTTGGGAATGATCTCTGCAACAGTCTTTGTGAGACGGAGTCTAAGTTACGTGATGAGCGGCAAGGGGAAAGAAGCTTTAGAAGATGCAATGAAAGCACAAGGCATATCTCCAGTGTGGTACGTTGCATTGTATCTCCAGTCTGCTGCGCTTGATGCCCTGGGAATGGAGAAGGAATCCAAGATGGCACTTCTGGAAGGATCGGAACTTGAAGCCAGGAAGATTTCACCGTCCACACACTGACCTGAATACTATTCTTCCAGGCAGAACTGAACGCATAAGAGAATGTTAGAACATTTGTACTAAATAAACCATAAACCCCTCTACATGGTAAGAGTAGAAGGCGTTTCAGTTGGTAGATAAGAGAGGTTTGGATTAAACAAACAACATTAATTAACAAGTGATGATCTGCTGATATAGTTGGGCCTAGTTGGGGTCCATGTTAACCTATTACGGCCTGGTAAGTAATCAAGAGAATAAAAATGAGTTATCTTTTTTTTTGTTTGCGTCTTCTGGAGACATTCATCACATTTTCTCTTCTTCTTCTTCTAGTTGGAATCGAGATGAATCCCCAAGTGGACAAGGTGGTGAGAAGAACGACTATGGTGGCCACTGCTGTTGCGTCTTACTTACTCCTCACCGCTGATTACGGCCCCGAGCCTAACGCTCTTGATCCTGTTAGTTTTCTGTCTTCTCTTTGATTCTATCCTCATCGTATATTGTTAGATGAACAAATTCGGTTGACTATCCTCTCGATTAGGGTTGCAATCACTAGGTTTATGAGATCTCTTGATAGTTTTGCTGCTTAGTACGGTTGAAATTGGGTTTAGATCTCACTCTCTCTGGGAAAAGTCAAAATTGGATATTAACACAAAAGAAGACCCACCCCAGAATTCTCAAGAGTCTTTGACTAGTGTTGTGCATCTGTTGGTGTCATTATTTTGCTATATCCATCTACTACCGAGTCTTGTTGACAGTTATGCATATGATTGGAATGGAGTGAGTCTTACACCCCATATGACAAACATTTGCAGATCAAACAGAGAATAGTATCAGCTCAAGATTCTGTCAAAGACTTCTTCTTTCCTTCATCAAAGCACAAGTAGCAAGCGCGACAGACTATCTGAAGCAACAAAGATGTTTGCTGAACATCAAAAACACCAACTTTCATCAGTCTTTTGTTCTTTTCTTTGTCTCGTTTTCAGAATTTACTCTTGCTCTCTCCACTCTTACTCTTTAACGACTATAAGATATAATGTTCATAATAACATGTCATATGTGGATTAGTTCCCTTTTGCCCCGATTCGTGGACACACATAAGAACAAACTGAACAGAATCTGACTTGAAAGCTTGGGTTTTATATCATTATTTATGTTCAATTTTTCTCTTTGTAAGATTACCACCACCACCACCATATAAAACCTCCTTCACCCGGTCAAAAACAACTAATCACAAACAAGGGGACGGATAGAAGAAATATGATTATTACGACACAGATAATAACAAATATTCTTAGCTTTTTGACTTTTACGCCCACTAAAGCCCAAAAAGAAAAGACACGTGGATTTTTCTACCAAACAACACTAGTACAACGACACATCGACCGCCGTCCGATCAGAGATTTCCCGTTAATCTGACGGCTTAGAAAATAAAAGTAACACTGAACATCGTAACAATAAAATATCTAATGGCGGCTCCGCCGAATCGGCACACTCATTGACCGTACCATAACCGATCTCGTGATACCCATATAGAGGCGAAAAAACAAGCGTTTGCGTTTGCGTTCAGCTAAAAAGGCTTGGGCATGTTGTACATGAACATATCCTGTAGCGGAAACAGCTGATTGCTCCCTCCTCCTCCTCCAAACGCGTTATCCACAGTGGCATCTATGTAATTAAACCCATAGTCAAGGCTACTTTTGTCGCCCGACCAATCCTTCCACTTGGGCTCGCTCTGAACCTCGCTCGTGAACTCCGGCGACACCACCTGCTCCGAGCAACTCGACTCAGTCGTGTGCAGCTTTGGCACCGAGTCCGACGTGTCAAAATACACGAAGTCATTCGCCATCACCGGCGGCGGAGGCATACCCATCTCCGACAGCCTCGGCTTCTCCTCCACGACCTCGTCGGAGATACCTCCATAACCAACCGGAGTTGGTGGTGGTCCTCGCTTCTCGATTGCTCCTTTTTTGTTGTAAATCCGACAAAGAACCCAATCATCCAGCTGTAATAATTAACATCCGGTCCGATTAATTAAAAAATAATAATAAAAAAAAAAAAGCAAAAATGGAAAATTAGATGAAATTCAATACCCTGAGACTGTTCTTCTTCTTGCGAGAAGCGGATCGGTCAACGTCGGCAAGACGGTACTCATGCATGATCCAATTGGTTTTCTCACCCCTGGGAGCTTTACCGGCGTAGAAAACAAGAGCCTTCTTAATCCCAACCGGTTTAGGAAGTCCGATCGGTTTATCAGCTCCAGTTGCTTTCCAGTAACCCGAACCAGCTGACCGGTTTGGCCGTGATCCATTTGGATATTTTCTGTCTCTTGGAGAGAAGAAATACCATTCCTTCTCACCATACAAGGCTAAACCTGAAATCGAAAAAAAAATCTCAGATTTAGATTCCAAAAAAAAAACCACCTCACGAAGAGATTATTAGCTGAGAATTTTTTATAAAAAAATATTACAAACCGGGAAGCTCCCAAGGATCATATTTGTAGAGATCGATCTCAGCGATGATGGGGACGGCGATGGACTGAGAGGCGCATTTGCGGCAGAGATAGTGCATCACTAGCTCTTCATCCGTTGGGTGAAATCGGAATCCTGGAGGCAACTGTAATTCTGACATTTTTGGATCTGTAAATAAAAAGAAAAGCCTCTGAAACTTGCCGTTTTGAAACTTGGAACGAAGGAGAGAACAGTCGAATATATAAGGAGAGGGGGAAGGACACGTGTCGGATTATGATACTTGTTGTAGGCGGAGTAGAAGAGCTTCTAGAACACACGTGGGTGGATGACGCTGCCGGGACACGTTTCGAGAGGAGAAGTCTGTTGCTGACGTGGCGATGAGTTGATGTTGTCACTGCTTACGTTTTTCGTGTAGAGAAGGGGGTCCACTCACTTTCCATTAAACTCCAAAATCCAACCGGTCCGATACGACCGAACCCTGATGGGGTCTATCTCTATGGATTCTTCGTTTCCGGTCGGTGGATCTGTGGTACCCACTTCTCCCGTAATTTCTTCTCTTTTTTTTTGTCTTTTTGCAAAAGGTTCATAGCATATCAACTCAAAACTAAAAGTGGACCGGACCGTACGAGACAGATCCAAATTTTCTTATTACATAAAAAATAAAGATTTAGGGCCCCTAGTCTACTTTCAATTAATGCTGGGCTGTTCGGCCCGCGTGCCACTACCACTACGAAACGACCAAAATGTCATTTTCTTATATCTATACTATTAAAGTACAAGCATGTTTTGGATTTTTACTTTTTTTACCCCTACCAAAGAACCTTTCCTTTGTATTCATTAAGGGTATTCTGGACATTCTACGCTAATTTCTTCTTAATTATTTTTTGATTTGTCATCAATCACCGGTTTCCTAATTTAATTTCGGTCTGCGATTATTTTTTTGTTTGATACTGCATCGATTATTTCCATGTTTGATACTGTTATTAACCACCGGTTTTCTAATTCTAAAATTATTAATTTTGACAACAATCATTATCATTTAGAACGATTTTGAAAAATATAAATATATTTTAAACAAATTTCCAACTTATGATCACCAAATTTGTCTTATCATTAGAAAAAATCACAATATTAAAAATACCGGGTTACAAACCAGTAATTCGTTCAACCGCAGGTTCGAGTCGGGTTTCAAAACACCGATCAAAACTATAAAACTGTTATATTGATTTATATTAAAATATCTAATTCAAAATTAAAAACCTAAAAATACATGTACAATATAGTTTTAACCGAATATAAACCCGGATATAAAACACATATATGAGACGGGTTATATAAATGCATATACAAGACGGATTATATAAATGTGATTATATAAAATTTTCACCAAATATAAACCCGCGCTTTGAAAGCGCGGGTCAAAATCTAGTCTATTCTATTAATTCTCCTGTATGACCGATTGATATATGTTAAGTCCAATTTTATTTCTTTTATTCAGAAATAAAGTAAAATGTATATAACAAGTTTACGTGACTGTTTGCTCCTAATTAACCGTTTGCTTCTATATGATAAAATTTTTTTGAACGTGGACGTATAATGTGTTTAGTGGCCGCCATGCTTCCGTTGATAATTTTTAATACTAACCGCACATAACCCTAATATAACTGTACTATTAATAATTACGCATATGTTTACTGTCATATATACACTTTGTTTTTTCATATATTTATTGACTATTACTCTAACGTAACCATTTGTTATCAATATGTAGTTCACCAATAATATATTAATATGTGTTTAGTTATGCAACATGACAAATTTTAAAAAAGCCCTTTTCTCAACAAAAAAAACATGACAAATTTAATATAATTACTAGATTCTGACATGTTTTTTTTTTAAAAATGGGTATATTTTTTATTTTTACATTTTTTTGAAATTTAATTTTTATATTTGTGTTTTTAGTCATATTTATATTTTTCTTTGTATAATATTTTCTTAAATAATTAATAAGAGATTTTAATAATTGTATTAAAATAATTAGACCACATCTATATCAATAGGTCATATTGTTGTTTTGATAGAATGAATCAAAGCTTCTTACTAATGATTTTAAAAAAAACATTTTACAAAAAATATGATTACAAAGAAAAACACAAATATCTATCAATAATATTAAAATTGAAGTATGTCCTATTGATATTAGTTTGGTCCAAAAAATGTTACTACATAATCAATATTACATTGGACTCATATATCAATATAAAACTATTATATAAAAATAACGACATTTTACTATACATATATACACGTAACATTCACTGTAATCCCAAATTTTTAGGAGCTCACTTTTCCAAATTCAGTTTTATTAGACAGTTATATTAATAACAAAGCAAAAGGAATAAATGATGATCGTATTTGATATTAACAACTGATAACAACATATACAGATATAATACATTTTTTGTAAGCGGTTTAGTTATTGTGTCTACTTTTTCTTTTGACTAAGGTTCTAATGGGTTGATATTAATAAGTTGTGTTCACCTAATTATTTTATAACTGTATCTAAATAATTATAATCACCTTCTAAATATTGATATATGTTATGTTTAATTATTTATTTATTCTATTAATAATAACTAACTTTTTTATTTATTTTTTATAACTGTACCTACTTTAATATTGTTACTAACCACGTCATATGTTTATTATTATTGAGTTTTGATGAACATTCAATTCTCTCAGAAATTATTCATGCTACAATTTTTTAAAAACAGTTATGTTTCTTGGTGATTTAACTCAGTTCCAAAGAAACCCAGGAAAAAACAATTATATTTTTCAACAGGTATTTGTGTTTGAAAAAATTTCTGAAAATTTTTCATCAACAGTATAAAAAAACAGTTATATTCTCAACGGGTATTTATAATTTCTGAACTTTTATATTTCTCAATGTTTTCTTACATTGAAAAAATGAACATTGGCAGAATTATTATATATTAAATAAGTGTGGATTGGTGGATTTCGGATCGTGGTTACCTGTCGATCCGCAAATTATTTAAAAAATTAAAATTAAAAAAATTAAAAAATACAGAAATTTTAAAATAATAATTTAGAATTTAAATCATGTATGAATTTTTTATTATAAATATATTTTAATAATAACTAAAGCGAAGCAGGTGCGAATACAAAATTATCTGTTTGCGAATTATGCGGGTCGTATTTTTTAACCAAAGAAAAACTGAAAATCCGCGGGTTGGTGGGTCAACGGGGCGAGTTCGACCCGAAACCCAGCCTTAACTGTGCGTATACCAGATCAATTTTTAAATTTTTATTATTTAATAAAATATATTTTGATTAAAATTTATACACAAATATGATTACAAAAAATACAAATATAACCAGAAAGAAAAAAGAAATATCCAAAATTAAATTTAAAACAAAAAAAATATATATATCCTTTTAAGGACGGGTCAAAATATATTTCTCAATGGGTTAACTAAACCCACGGATTTCAATTTTCAATTTTCAACCCGCGAGTTTCAGTTTTAGACGAAATAAAATTGAAATCCGCGGGTTAGCGGGTTCGACTGCAATATACCGGATCAATTTTTAAATTGTTATTATTTAATAAAATATACTCTGGTTAAGATTTATACATAAATATGATTATAAAAATATATATATATATAATCACAAAGAAAACATAAATATGAGAATTAAATTAAAACAAAAAATATACCCGCCCTTTAAAGGGCGGGTCAGAATCTAGTGCAATAGTAAATTTATAGTATAATATCAACTAGATTTTGATCAAAGCGCGGCTATTATTTTTCAGTTTTATGAAATATATTATTTGTTTGTAGTTATTGAATGTATTTATCATAGTGAAATTTTCTTTATAATAAATTCGACACATAGAGTGTCTCTGGTAAACTATATGCTATTCTGGCTTTGTTTTATTCTCACTCCAATCAACATATTTATTTGACTTGTTGTTAAAAATAAATGATTTTAGGACACGCAACTATACACTACTTTTATATTGATATTTTGTTTAAACAATGTGACATATTTTTATATTAATTAAATATTTACATTGTAATTTAAACTAAATTTTGATCCGCACGTGCGGGTGTATATTTCAAACCGATTTATATGTTAAGTTTAGGTATTCTGACATATGTTATTCAGATTTATATACAATATATTATTTTATTTATAGATTTTAAGAAATTCAAAATATATAATGAATTTTAAAAAATAATTTAAATGAGTTATCCGAACCCGAAGTGAACCCGCAAAGATCCGAATATAATTTGAAATAAAATTTAGAAATATCTGAATGGAGCTGAAATCTTTGACCTCCGAAACCCAAAACCCAAGAAGATCTGAAACGAACCCGAATGGATACCTGAACGCCCAGCTCTAGTCATAATTCGAACTGGAATTTAGAAATATATAAATAGGGCTGAAATCTTTGACCCTAGAAACCCGAAACTCAAACAGATCCGAAACAAACCGGAATGGATACATGAACGTCCATCCCTAGTCACTATTATGTATCATGTATATGTCATCATATAATTAATTGTATTGGTCCATCATATAAATAATAGAATAGTCTTTCGACGTCAAAAAAAAATTGGTCCATCATATAAATAATCATATAAGTAATAATATTTTATATGTATCATCTTATAAATAATTATATATATTATTTTCTTAAAGTTTAATGTGAAATATAAAAACCATAATTTAAGTTGGTATATAAAATTAATCTTTTGTTGTATTTTCTTATATATAACGAAAACATGTTTTAATAATGGTTATTGGAAAATATTTTAGTAAAATAATTTTTGAATATATGAATCTTTTAAAATAATTTTTATATAAATCAACTTTAAATTATTAATTTGATTTGAAATATGTATATAAAATTTAATTTTATTTTATGATTCTTTTAGTCAAAACAATGTTTTTAGGTGATTAGATTAGTCTATTTTGTATATTTTTTAAAACTGATATAATGGATTTCTAATTTTTATTAATAACATAAGCCATTATTTTTTCTTCTTAACATACTTTTATCCATGTTTCAAAGTTTTAAATTTTTTTGCATTAGTTTTTTATGAGTTATTATTAATTTTATGATATTTGTTTTTGAAAATTGAACTCTTGAAATTTTATATTTGACTAAACTAAATAAGGTAATAATACTGTTTTAAAAATTGTTTTACATAATATAATATTTATATTTCAGTTTGTGTTTTTATTTTCACCATAAAAAATGTTAAATAAAAAGAATTGTAAATATAGTGACATAATTTAAATAAAAAGAAATATAGAAAAAAAGTTGTTTAATTTATTATAAAAACAATAGCTAAATATTTAAATAAAAAGAAGTATTAATTATGTTATTCATGTTTCCAATCAATTCTCATTTGTTATTAATTTACTGAAAATACAATGGCTAAATATGTAAATAAAAGAAAGTACACATTTCTACTATCCGTGTTGCCGAACATAGCTCATTTATTCTACTATCCATATTACCAAACATATCTCATTTATTCTACTATCTATATTACCAAACATATCTCATTTATTCTACTATCCTTATTTCCAAACATCTCCATTTTGTGCTTCAACTTTAATAATATAGATACATTTCGTCATCATAAGACATAGACCGGATCATTACTAGTCATTACCCAAAGAAATAGGTTTTGTCTGATAACAATACACAAGTAACATCAATCTTATTATTACCAAATGGGTTTCTTATGTCTCCAGTAATTTTCTTTCTTTATTCGCCACATCTTAAAAACTATATAGATACATTTCGTCATCATAAGACATAGACCGGATCATTACTAGTCATTACCCAAAGAAATAGGTTTTGTCTGATAACAATACACAAGTAACATCAATCTTATTATTACCAAATGGGTTTCTTATGTCTCCAGTAATTTTCTTTCTTTATTCGCCACATCTTAAAAACTAACAGTGAGCCAAATCAGAGCTTCGACGTCACGGAGGGATTAGGAGGTCTTGCCTCTCTTAACAAGGCCTCTTGCGTTAACGATACAACCAGCTGTTTCACATATCCAAAAACAAATTAGGAATTACATCATTTTCCCTTTTTCATCCCCTAAAAACTTATAAACATTTAGCAATTCGAAATTTTGATGCTTTGAAAAAGAATATATCATGTTCATGTCCTCAGATTAATATATATCTACTAAATGAGGCCAGAAAAAAGATAGCAAAGAGTACCTCTCCTTTTCTGTTGAACATTTCACCAGTGACAAAACCCCTGGTCACGTGCGCAGTTGGACTAACAATCTGCAATAGTCAGT
This sequence comes from Raphanus sativus, assembly GCF_000801105.2. Classification (NCBI taxonomy): domain Eukaryota; kingdom Viridiplantae; phylum Streptophyta; class Magnoliopsida; order Brassicales; family Brassicaceae; genus Raphanus; species Raphanus sativus. The sequence continues at coordinate 848,787 of NC_079511.1, read as the reverse complement.
CATCGTTGTAAGAGGGTCAATGTTAACATGTCTATTAACCTATTTCATCAAACATGTCTATCAGAGACTTCAATCTTTCTTGGATAGAAAAAAAAAAATACCACAAAAAGCAACCAGTCATCAGCTCTAAGTGGTCGGTGAAACCACATCCTGCAAACCAAAAAGGAGGAAAAGCGAGTAAGGACTAATTACTGACATGTAACTCCCTATAGGATATTGTCTCAATGTAATCAAATAAATAAATAACAAAGACATATAAAACTCATATTTCACCAAGACAAAAGAAATAACTTACGCATGGTCCAGGCTAAGTGCAGCAGATCTCAGGCCCTTTCTTCGGTGAGGGTTCAAACTGATGCTTGCAAATATCAAATCCGAAGCAAATGCCACAACACATCTGTAAAACAGACGTGGCTTGTCAGATGATCAGTTTGCTATACACAATAAATCGAACTTTCGGAAAGAACAGCACTCAATAGATTTGTCAATGTTATTTAAAAAGTCTGTTATTTTAAGAGTCTTAGCCATGATATAAATTTATCAATCAATGATCCTAAAAACACCATCAATTCACTCGTCTCCAGTGATTGTTTGTTGCTTTATAGAAGCTGAAAGGGATGTTACCAGATGAATAATAGGCTGGTGATTTAAATGTAAGTAGATGATGGAGGTACTTACCGATGCAAAGCTTGGTCATCAGAAAGCTTTCCCTTTGCTCTAAACCAATACCTCAATCTACAAGAAGACGTTTTAGATTAAGAAATAAAGAGTCTCTGATGCATGTGATGAGTTTCATGTGTAAGTCAATCACATGAACCATGTTGACCAGGTAGAATGTATGAAACTATAATAAATCATTTATTCACGATTTAAGCTGAGTTGTACACCTTGGTGGAGACTTTGTCTGGTTTGTAGAATTACTGGGTTCACAAAACCGAATCTCTATAGGCCATGGAATAAAATTTGCAGTTGCAACTTTGTTCCGGTAACTCCTGAAAGGAAGAAACAGTTGGAGATTCAACTTGAGCTTCCTGAGCTAATTTTTTAAGACAATAGCAAACACTACCACTTACCTAGGAAGATGAGGGTCAGTTATACGACGTTCACGCAGCTCCTCTAGTGATAGAAGCTGCAGCAGATAATGGTGAATAGGAAATCCCTCACAATTTATTGAAATATTTATTAAATTTTGGAGGAACAATTCACCGTATCAGGATCCGGTGCAGTGGGTATGGTTGACTCCTGGTGATCAAATCCCTGTTGCTCTTTCTATTGAAATCAAAGAAAGAGATAATTTAAAATCTAGTTTCACAGTTTTATTAAAAATGCTATACCCTCTCAGTGGCAGATAGTTAGAGAAGGGAGCGTACTCATAAACCAACTTGAAGTAATATAAAAAATGGAAAACCTGAAAGGAAGCCATCAATATGAAAATGATATTCCCTTTCTGTATTGCATCTACTCTTCGGGTGGCAAAGTTGTTCCCATCACGTATACGGTGAACTTGATATATAATGGGGACTGCAAGAGTAACAAACAATGATAAGTAGATGAATTTTAACCAGAAGAAAGGTATAATGGCTGGCTGGCACTGGAATTGAAGTTTCGTACTGTCGATATCTCCAACGAGAAGAAAATAAGAATGAAAACTGTGGACAATCTTCCGGAAATCAACAGTTTTTGATGCCGCAGCAAGTGCCTGTGAAAAAAATTGGGTAAGAAGTGACTTAGAAATTGTCTGAATTGGACACAGAAGAAGCTACATATCCAATATGAATTGAAATAGATCAGCAAGGGTTGATGATAAACAAAAATGTAAATAAACTCCAATGAATACCTGTCCCATAAATTGACCACCGAAAACTTTGCCAAATTTGGGAGCATCAGGTAGGGTGATACCCCTGAAGATGTTCAGCTACAAGAAAGATTCGCATATTAGTAAAAATACCAAGATGAAGAGATGCTGACAAGAAGAATGCTTAGATTACAACTTCATTATGGGAAGCGGATAGTGAGGATGAAAAAAAGGAGAGAAGAGTTGGGGTGACCGTACTTCTAAAGGGTCAAGTTGTAAAATGCGTTCAACTAAAGAGCATTTGTCAACTTCTTGATCGGACTGCCAGATTGAGTTGGTTTGAAGCAAACAGCAATGATCACGCGGCAACACCAAACATGTGAGCTGCAAATGCACGAGAAGAGTCTTCTGGTTAGCATATATTGAGATATGGATGCAAAAGTTAATAGAGAGAAAAGCTAACGGAAAGAACCTCGGAGGTAGCAATAATGTCAGCAGAGTGAACATGGGCAGAAATACCTGTAGAAACACAAACAAAGAAGAAGGTAAGTATATCACCCAACCCAACCCTAAACCAAATTGAAGTAAAAGAAAAAGAAAGAAGGAATGACCATGGCCGAAGTAATCATATTGTTTCAAGAGAAACTCGGAACGATTTTCTTCATCGTCGGGTCCGGAAACTTGAGCCTGCAGATGCAAAACAAGAAGAATAATAACAAATGAGAAATCAAGTCAGCCCTTGCTTGCTTTTGTATTGTATCTAAGAAAAGAAGGTTGAGAAGATAGGAAGAAAGTAGAACCTCTCCAGAGAAAATGAAAAAGCAACCATCCCAAGCTTGCTCTTCACGAATCACATACTCCCCTTTCCCTGCCAAAAAAATGATTACAACTTAGTAGCTAGCTAAAGGCTACACAGAATTAAAACAAAACTTCTTCCCAAACAATAAAATAAATAAACAGAGAGAGAGAGAGAGATTCAGAGACAGACAGACAGACCGTAGCGTTTCAAGACAACAACTTGGGCGATTTTCTTAAGAGAAGAACTAGGCAGCTTCTGAAGTAAGGGAACGTTTCCAAGGAACTCCACTACTGCAAATACCATAGCCACACCAATAACAACATGTCATCCTTATCCTTCGTGTTCCCGAGAGATAAACAATCATTTTTATTTCTAGATCTAACTGTTACGGTGGTACCTGATTCCGTGTTCATGGCGGTGTCGTCAAGTCTCGAACCGATCGCCACAAAATCAAACAGATTTGTGGATTTCTACTCCGACAAGTATGGGTTTTCCTTTTTTTAATTACTCCGGAAGGTTATTATTGAGTGCCCTCCGGTTTATGGTAGTATACGTGGACTTATAGATAATTAGCCAATCTGTTTTTCTTTATTTTTTTAATGTCAACCAATCTGTTTTTTCTTTAATTACTGCTGGAATGATTTTTTTTTCTTTTTGAACAAAATTACTGCTGGAAGGTTATTATCGACTGATCCTCGTAAATCCTATTTCTTTTTTCTAAAAAAGGCTGGGGAAGGCTGGAGAGACAATCTTTATACATACCAAGTACTAAGAAAGCATTATACTAACATGTTTTTTTTCATATGCCATCTGAATCCAATCGTTCGTCTCCATGTCACAGCTTAGACAAGTAATTTTAACAACTATGAAATTCACTAACTTTTACAAAGTAATACCATAGTGAACAAAGTGTTGTGGTGAAAAAATTCACTCCAGTTAAGATAACTCACATATGTGATATATAATCTATCCAATTTAAATCATCTTAAGCATGCTTTAACGCAGAAACTAGATTTTGACCCGCGCTTTTGAAGCGCGGAATATTTTACGATGAAAAATTTCACTAATAATTTAACAAATATTTTGGTAAATTTTAAAGAGTGTGTATTTAAAATATTTTTTCATTTAAATCAGTATTTTTAAATTCAACCCGATTGTGATTATACCGGTTAATCCGGAGATCTGACAATTCAATTTATGTTTTTAAAATATTCATATTAAAAATCACTAAAATCCGAGACTAACCGATTGAACTGATGGATGACCGATATGTAATCTAATTGGATTTAAATTGTAATAGCTTCATAATTTGTAATCTTATAATCGGAATTTTAAAGTTCACTATTTTGCAATTTATGATAGTGAACTTTAAAATTATGACGTTTCTACAAAATTTTAAAGAAAAAATAATAGATACAAAATAAACTAAGATTAATTATCGTATTATTTGGAAACATTGATAGTAGTATAAAAATATATTGTTTGGAAACATTGATAGTAGTATAAAGAAATAAATATATTGTTTGGAAACATTGATAGTAGTATAAAGAAATAAGTATATTGTTTGGAAACATGGATAGTAGTATAAAGAAATGAACATAAAGTGATTTAATGTATGTTTAACTATATAGTATAAAGGTGTATTTAATTTAAAAACTTACAAAATAAATGTTAGGTCCAACAAAATGTTTCTGTTTTAATAAGATAGATGTAAAACAGAGGAGCCTAGTTTTTTTCATCTTTATTACTTTACCTTAATTTTCAGTTAATTATTATGGGGTTACCGAACTTCCTCCTGGTCCTCCTTACTGTCTTCAGCAGCCTTTCTGTTTCCTTCTCTGCGTCCCATTCGAATTTAGCTCCTGAATTGAACACAGTTACATAAGTTTCACAACACATCTCTCTAGTTAAGCAACATAACATTGACTCCCATCATCTATTATCAATAGATCTGTCTTGAGTTCTCCATTGTTTCGACAGCAAGCCATTTTCATACCTTTGGTGCTCCCTTTCAGCAAACATGAAAATCCTCCATCTATATCGTCATCTGAGTCTATGACAACGCTGCATTGCTCAAACTGCACGAATCTTTTGGATAAGTTCAATCAAGTTATTCATTCTAGCTGACCAAACATAAAATCCGACTCACTCACCTGCGTACGAGTGCCTACAGGTTTCACTTGCTTTCTTCCTGCGTTATTCTTGAACGTTCTTTGTGCTGGTTTCACCGTCTTCCAACATCCCACTTGTGCCTTTGTGGATAAAAATGTTTTTACTGTCCTCGCTGATGCCTTATCTGGACTGTCAAATGCAACCAAAAAATATATAGAATTCATCTGTCGTAATTGTTTTGGGGATGGAAAGTGTAAAGTAGCAAAGCAATGTATAACCTACTTTCTAGGAAGCTGCGGTTGTTTCATTTTCAGTGTATCACTACAAAATGCACTGCTCTGCAGCTGATGTTTCACATTTGTTAATAACTACTGAGCTTGTAAACAAAATGGGATTCTGAAGAGAGGAGATGTGTTCACAGCAATAGAGTCGTTACCTTGGCCGCTGGATCGCTCGGCTCAGGAAAATTTTCCTTAGCCTGTTATTTAACAAAACCCTCATTCATTCCTGAAATGTTTGGCTTAAAGAGCAAAGAGATGGAAAGCATGTGAAGAAAAGAACTTCACTTGTGTTGGTGTTGTTGGAACCTGAGCTATTGCTGGCTCATGCAACTTCGAGCTAGCCAAAACCTAAAACGAGATTTGGTAGTGGGCATTAAAGCAATACATGTGCTCACAAAGCAAAAGACTGGCCAAACTTTGATATAACATGAATCTTAAATAGACTCTGCTGAGATAGACAAAAAATACTTCATATCACCTGAATCTCTCCAGTAAGCTTGTGGCAGATTTCTCTTTGTATTTTCTGCAGAACGGTTTCTACTTGATCTGGGATAGCTGTTAACATGAAAGCTATATTTTGCAGCTTCTCTTGATTGGGATCTTTGCTTAGTTCCTCAAGAATAGATTTGACAGCTCCATCAAGACTGGCTTTAAAATCTGTTTGTTCCTTTATCTGCTTCGCGATAAAATCATTTTAATAAGCTATAATCTATTTGCATAAGGTCGATAAAGCAACAAGAAAAAAATAATTTGCTTATACCAGCTGGTGAAGTGAAGTGTCATGGAGAATCAACATTTGTTGTAGGCGTTCAGCTGCAGTAACATACATGAAACTAAAAAAAGTCAGCCATCAATTGAGACGTTATCACATGAAGTATGAAGGAATCAGGAGTCCTTGTTCATGTGAAGTGTGGTTGATAAATACTGAAAATGAGACAAAGATACAAACTCACTTTCAAGAAAGACTTTGCTTAGTTCCTCGGTTGGCTTGGATGATGTCACTCTGAATGGAATCTAACATCATTCCAAACTTGCTCAACGAAGTTTCCATCATCCCAAAGCGTTCTTCACTAATCTGAGCTACTCAGTGACAACAAAGGTGGACCATATTAGGAGGTTATATATAGTCCATCTAATCTTCGTAATATAGAAAGAGCAAAAGTTACATTTAGATGAAACACAACTCCATCTTCCGCTGGAAGGTCTAGATGAAAGCATCTGAGATGAATCATCTCGTTTATGATTGACTGGGGCCAAGAAACTATTCTTCTTCAAAGAGAGATCTCGTTCTTGGCGAGTAAATCTCTGTGCATGAAATCAAGAGTGACTGAGAAATTGAAGTTTAAGATGAAGAGAGTGTGTAAGTAATCTGATGATCATAGAGCTGATCGACAGAGCTCTGAGTCATCATCTAAGAAAAACAACCAGGCTGAGAAGGACTTTTGCGATGCTTGCGGTTCACAGGGTCCAACACTCGATCTCCTTCCACACATAAACATACATATGATCAAACGCAATTTAACGTCGCTAATACACAATTTTCCCCCAAAATTATATTCAAAAACCTAATGGGAAAATCGATCAATCAGTTGTTACTTAGAGCAAACAAGAAATACCGCCGCATAAGAGATCACTGGAAACAGAGGATGAATCCCAATTAAAACCCTAAACGTTGATGATCTCTCTCAAATGATCCATGTCACTACCTTATGTTAGGAGGAAACACCGAAATCGATTTCAGATCACAGGCTTTCTTCATATTCATCTTCTTCGTAGATCGCACCTCTTCTTCTACGAAATTCAAAATTTAGAGAAAGAGGGAGACAATTCTAAACGGAATTTTGAAAAAAAAAAATATCTACAGAGACTAGAGAGTGACTGAAGCGAGCGCCGAGCAGCGAAAATTTTATTTTTTATTTTTACTTATTACTGTTGTGGGCTGGTAAAGCCCCATCAACAAGGCCCATAGGTCTTTTAAATCAAGGCGAAATACTGCTTATCAATCATCGAGAAAGAGCTAGTTGTGGTCCTCCTCACTGAGACTAGAACTAGAAATCCTTACGGTCCGTCCCCACACGCTCAACTTGACAATTTGAGCTAGATGTGCAAACGTATAGCAGTACTCTTACGTTAAATTACCATATAGGCAAATATGCAGTTTCTTCTATTTTTTCATGTCCTTTTAGTAGATTATATATATTCTAATCACCAGAAACAAATAATTGTACACTCTTAGACTTTATAGTTTGTACCCCCAACAAAATAAATAAATTAGCTTCCTTTGTTAGTAATCTACATTTTCAGTTTATTTAGTCAAATAGTTTTTTTTTGAAAAAAATAAAAAATAGTCAGATAGTTTTTTCATTCCAAGAACATTTCTTTGAAAAAATAAAACTCAGAATATTCGGACAATGATCAATAGAATAACAAGACCAATGTGGATCGGATTAAACTGTATGGATACCATGTTAAACTAAATGTACTTGTAATCTAAAATCAATAGATGATAAATAGATTGTCTCATCTATTTTACATATTGTTTAGAATTCTTTTCTGACCATTGATGTATGATATTTTGTTTGTGTGTAATATTAGCGATCGGTAGTCAAGTCAACAAAACTAAATTTGTTGATCACCAAGATAACCCCCACACACCTTTTATTTTGGTTCGAGTGTATTCTTACAGCCTAAGGTCCAAGTGATTTCCTCTGTTATTCTCGGAAACTTAATTAAACAAGTGTAGAAAGTTCAACTGCTTGATTTATTTCAATAAAATAAGCTGACCCCAGCACTTGACCTGAGAAATTCACACGTAGATGGTCCGAAAGCTCCTTGCAATTTAGTGAAATATTCCCCCCCCCCTCTCTATATATAGATTCGCATTCATAATACTTTCATCGTTGTATACCTTTCATGCATAATACACATATTAAAAAAAAACAAGTATATCCATGGGAGAAACTTTGCCTAACGACGTTATCTATGTGGCGGTGAATCAAGATGTTCGAGAAAGTAAATCAACTTTGTTGTGGGCATTGAAGACTCTTCCCGTGAAGAAGCTCTGCCTTCTTCATGTTCATATTCCATTCTCGTTGAACTCTTCTTGTAAGTCTTTTCTATTGATTCACTACGTTTGATTGTGTAATCTGTTTTGCATTGTATTGTTAGTGTTGTTCAAATGCCAATAAATTTCATGGACTACTTGTACATGATATTTTTGAACGAACTGATCGTAATTCACTGTATCTAGTAATAGATGAGCCTCTGGATGATGCTGTCTCTTTCTCTCTCTGGGTATATAATATATATGCATCTGCAAATATGTTTATATGTACCTATTTATGCACATATAAAAGAAAAAAATATTTCCAATATTCATCTATATAGATAGAGAACATATGTACCAAGCATCATGTGTCAGAATTAAAGAAATATATGTTACTAGCCAACACAATCTTAGTTACGTTAATAAGTCACGGAACAATCAACATCAAAGATTTAAAAGTTAGGATAATAAATCATATGACCAAATTTAGTTTGAACCCTGGACCTAGCACCGAAACAAATCAAGGTTTTGGCTTTGGGCGTATACGGCTAGTATGCCCCATTTGTTGTAAATGTCACATTCACACATCTTACCAAGTTTGGAATTTTTAGTTAAATGTTTAAATTATAACATAAGATGTTTCAGAGCGACTGCTAATGCACTTTTATCTGTGTACTCTGTTTTTTTTTTGTGTGGGTGTTACAACTTGAAATTAACTCTGTTTTGAAATGGTCGTTTCGTGTGTAATTCAGCATGTGGGCTTGATGAAAGTGAGATCGACGCAATACAAGAATCAGAGCTGAAATCTTCATATGATAGCCTCCACAAGTACCGTGATCTCTGCACAAACAAAGGGGTAAGTTAAGTTATCTTTGCAACGAATCAAAAGCAGAGAGATGAGAAGTAAGCAACACGCTAGCTATGTATAATTTAATCTGTTTTGCTGCCAATCGGTCTATTAGATATATATAGGCTCAGTGAAACCTCGTGAAAATCCAAACGGGAATAATAGACATACTTGATAGATGGAGCTAAAAAAAAGAAGGAAACATGATGAGTTTTGAAAAGATTTGATGGAATTGTATTAATAAACTAATAATGGTGAACCACGCAAGTGGCCGAGTGGTAACCACCGAATTACAAAGTCCACCATTCAAGGGGACACGGGTTCGAATGTCGGCCATGTCGAATGTCACGCGTGGCCACGGAATGCTTTACGCCCTCCCTAAGTTGAGTTAAGCGCGGCGTAGGTGCCATCGCGTCCCTTGGGTAATGGGTATTAGTGCCGGCTGGTTCCGGGCCAGGGGGATTAGTCGGTTGAGTTAAGTGCGGCGTAGGTGCCATCGCGTCCGCCTTCGAACCTCCTGTTAAAAAAAAAAGAAAAAAAAAAAACTAATAATGGTGCAGGTTGATGAAGAGGATGTGGATATATCATTGATATCAGGATATGGTGTGGGTGAAGGGATTGTGGAACTCATCTATCAAAACAATATCAAGAAGCTCGTTATGGGAGCAGCAGCTGATCCTCACTATTCCAGGTATATATATATTTTCAGAACATCAGGTTTGAAAAAAAATGTTGAATTGAATAAAAGCAAATAAGACTCTAATCTCTCTTTAAAATAATGCAGGGGAATGTCTATCACATCAAGGAAAGCAGAGTATGTGAGTCAGTATGCACCTCATTGCTGTAAAATGTGGTTCATCTGCAAAGGGAAACTCATCAAGACAAGGTAAGTTTGAGGATTTGCTCTTGTGTTTGTATGTGTGTGTATATATACTCTTATTCTTACAGTTTATTGTGTGTTGGGTTAAACAGAGAAGGAAGATTCGACATTGGGAATCCATCAGATTCGTATTCCTTGTCAGAATTCGATGGTTTTGCTCAGAAACCAAGCAAGGGAAGAGGAAGGGATGATGACGAAACAGATTCACATAAAGAGCAGCATCCAGTAAGTACAAAGATTGATGAATATATAGCTTATCAACAAAAAAAAAACACTAAACGGAAGGAAAATATCCTTCACCAACACCACTTCACTTGTTACTTCCATGGTTTCATTAGCAGCCTAAATTTGTTTCCCTAGCTAGTCAAGATTACTTATTTCAGACTCTTACCGTGTGCTGCATGCATACATTTGAAAAAAATAAAAACAGGGAGGGATCGAAACACCAAAGAAAGTAAGGAAAGAAGACGATATGACAAAAAGCAATGACAGCGAAACAGAAAGTCCTCCCGAAGATTTTCTTTGTCCCATTTCAATGGTTAGGAATATTCAAACCCATCTCTGCATCTTGAAATATATCCTAGAATCCCAGGAATGCAATGCTTTTGCTCATTGAAAATTTGATTTTTGGTGAATAATATGTAGGAGATAATGAGAGATCCCAATGTGGCTGCTGATGGTTTCACTTACGAGGAAAAGGAAATAAGAACATGGCTAAACGGAGGGAATGATAAGTCGCCAATCACAGGAGCTAGGCTCGCTCATCGCCATCTCACCCCTAACTACACTCTTCGTTCACTCATCAAGGACTGGCTCCATCACCACCCAAACTATAAACATTGATTATCATCTATCTAGTATATTGGAGATAGATATATAATTAAAGATATGTCAGACTTTGTTGGAATCTCTCTGTAAGAAAAGAAAAATATGTGTGATAAAAAAAAAGTTTCCATGTGTTTTAAGTACGTCTGATACATGACTTTATGCGATCATAAGTTTTTGTATACAAAAGAAAAAAAAATTGTTTTGCTACACTCGTTCGTTCGTTCGTTGACTTGTCTGCATGTTCTAGCACCAAATTGGCGGGAAAGAGCCTGTCAAGTCAAGTACTTTAACGCAAGCCCATGGGCTATTATAAACATGACCAAGTAGGTCGTTATTAAGCCCATTATAACGAACTGGAGGTAGAGCTGACGAAGAAGATCTGACCACCGTTCGTTTCGTTCACAGCAAAAGCAACGTGACGTGTCGTAACCTGAATAATCGCCCTCTTAATTCTACAAACATTAAACGATTTTCCCCCAGATGTTGTTGACTCTCAATGTCGCAATGTAGCGGAGATTGATCGGAGCGGAGGTAAAACAAGTCCGAACCGATATTTCTCACCAGCAACCTAAATACCAATATATCCCCAGGCGCCTTCGATTTCTGATTCCTGAAACTGATTTTTTTAAAGGTTGTGTGAGTTGACATTTCAATTTTTTTTTTAAAAAAAAAAATAGTAGCAAATTCCAGTTTAATTCTATGTTTAATTAGTCCTTCTGTATGAAACGTGTCTTTTACGATAAGAGAAATGTTCTAAGAAATCTACTGATTCATAGACATTTAAAATTATTGTGAGCAGTGGGCTGATGTTATCCACTTCTAAGATCAAATATCTTTCGTTGTCTGTCACCTTCTTTTTCTCAGAAAAATACATTTAATAAAGTAATACAATTTTTGAGTAAGAAAATGGTCGGAAACATCTTCGCAATTAGTTAGTTATCAAGGGACCGGACCAAAATATATAATCATATGTGTCTGTCTGCCTTTTGTGTCTTATCGTCTTTGTCTTGGGAAAGAAAGAAATTGTCTCTATAGAGAAGAATAGAAAAAATACTATTAAAGATGGCAGAGGAGGGTTTGATTGACGATGATCCTGTTTATGTTGCAGTAAACAAAGATGTTGGTGAAAGCAGATCGACTCTGACATGGGCACTGAGGCATCTCCAATTCAAAAAGCTCTACCTTCTTCATCTCCATCAACCCATTTCCATGAACCCTACCTGTAATTACTCTTTCTTTTTCTTTTCTTTTCTTTTCTTTTTGATCGGGGGATATATAATATATTAGTAATTTTTTCTCTGTTTTCCTAGTTGTTTACACTTCGCAAGCATCAAATCACACGAACATATAGGTTCGATAGAAATTGATGTTTTTTTTTCTGCCTCGTCCGCTCTCTAATTTTAATGGTGATGAAGTTATGTCTATCATCTTGAGATTCTTGATCTAAGGATGTAAACAGTTTGTGTCTGTGTTAGTGTTTACTTGTGGGTGATGCCGTTATCTTTTATCAAATCTGATCTTAGCCGAACACCAAGCTTTACTTTCGTGAATCAATCTTATTTCGACTGTCTTAAGGTTCCTTTTTTTTTCTGTGAATTCCTTCCAGCAACAGGGATAGAACAAAGCGAGATCGATGCAATCCAGGTGTCGGAATTGACTAGTACATATGATAGCCTTCTCAAGTACCGTGATATCTGCCTAGATCAAGGAGTTAGTCCTCTTCCCTACTCAATTATTAGTCTCACAAAAATCTGAAAAACAACAATTATGATCGATCATTGAATTGCTTATGTTGCAGGTTAACGAGCAAGACGTGGAAATATTCTGTGATGTGGCAAATAACGTCGAGGAGGGGATTGTGAACCTTATCTATGAAAACAATATCAAGAAGCTTATTATTGGAGCAGCTGCTGATTCCCGCTACTCCCAGTAAGGATTATATTTAGACTCCTCCCAGATTGTCAATATAATCTGCGTAATTGATTAATGACTTATTTTTGTTTTCATGCATGCAGGGGCATGGTTAATATCACATCTAGAAAAGCCAAGTATGTGACTCGCCACGCGCCTCATTCCTGTAAAATATGGCTTGTTTGTAATGGGAACCTCATCCAAACGAGGTAAGTTAAGTTGGAGGAGGATTTTACTATACTTCTGCGTGTTTTTGAGTTCATTGTAAAGTTTAACTGGCTATATTTTTCTTGTATGTTCAATAGGGAGGGACGGTTTGATCTTGGGGGTTCATCGCACTCCTCCTCTCAATCCTTAGCCAGCCTTCATGACCTTGATTCTGCTCTGATACCGTACGAGGAAGAAGTAAGAGCCGAAACTGACAGCGAGTCACATGCCCTGTCTTCACCTGAAGACCAATCAGTACGTAAAATCCAGTTTACTCAGCCACCTATAACTTTTCCATTCAAGTGGACGAGTGTTCTCTTAAGTGGAAGAACCTTGTTATTATTCGCTTAAAAGTCTTATAACCTATGGAGAAGGAATTATAAAATGTGATAGATTGTAAATTCAAGGATCCAACACCTCTTCTTGTTAGTCGAATTTGTCTCGTTTTCTGCAACTGGTACTGTAACATAACACATATGCATGTCTTTAAACCCGATTCTAGTGTCAAGCTTTCCATATGAGACTCCTGTGGTGGTGTTTTTATATCTTCCAATGTAGAAGAATCTCATTTGTTCAGTTGATATGGTTCTTCAACAGGCTAGAGGGTCTGCGGCGTTGTACTACGAGGAGCAGAGACGGAGACTTGAAATCGAGGAACTAAAGAGAGAACTGGAGCAACATGATAAGATGAATCGTGAAAGAGAAGAAGCACTCTCAAGTTCTTTTGGTGTCACTCAGATGCTGTACAGTGAAGAGGTACGTCGCAGGAGAGAAGCGGAGGAGGAGCTAAACAGAGCGAGAGCAGAAATCAGAGACATGAAGAGGGTCCAAAAGGAACTCGAAGAACAGCTTTATATTGATTGCCCCCGTCGGTTAGAGTTGGTCGAGAAAGAGCGAGACGAAGCTATCCAAAAAACTGAAGAGCTTTTGAGAAATCTATACCTGGAGAAGGGTGAGTCATCATCACATTCACCTTCATCCTCGTCGCAGTGGTCTGTTTCCAACGAGCCTCCCCCATATTTCATCTGTCCCATTTCAAAGGTCAGAACTCGAACATCCATCTAAAAAGCTGATGTTTTTTGTTGGGATCTTGACTTGGCTTCTGCTCAATATCTCAACTATAGTGTACTAAGCTGACACATAGGCTAGACTATACATGTCCAAAAGTAACTTTTCATTTTGATATTTGTTTTGCTCTTATTTAATGCATTGCTTTGATTGCTTGTGAATGTAGGAGATTATGCAGAATCCCCATGTTGCAGCAGATGGTTACACTTACGAAGCAGATAAGTTCAAAATCTGGCTCAGTCATGGAGGTGAAAAATCGCCGATGACAAACCTGAGGCTTGAGAATAACAAGCTCACGCCAAATCGTGTTCTTCGTTCAGCTATTAAGGAGTGGTTGCAACAGCACCCTCTTTGATTTGCCTTAAAGATAGATATTATGTTTGATTGTGTTGTGTGATTCAGTAAAGATATATGGTGAATGAAACGTGAAAAATTCTAATGAAAAAAGTTCTCTCTTTTGACTGGGAAAAATCTTGGAAAGCCGTTTATTGTTTCAGTAGTTGTTATGCATTGACTTTTCTGTGTCCACCTTAAGAAAACTGAAACGGTCAACAAAAAGAATGTTGAGGGTCACCACTAACCATCGTTTTGGTCTCTCTCTGTCAGATGCTTCTTTGTTTTTCTGTTTTTTTTCTTTTCACTTTACAGGGGAAAAGAAGACAGGACACAAAGACAAAGGCAAAGGAAACCAATGGCGGAACTCATGGCCATGGGAAATGATGTTGTTCATGTTGCTGTGAAGAATGATGTCAAAGAGAGCAGATCGACTCTGGTTTGGGCTTTGAGGAACCTTGGTGCCAAGAAAGTCTGCATCCTCCATGTTTATCAGCCCAAAACTGCTTCTCCTGCTGGTAATCTTCATTCCCGTTTGATTAATATGGTCCTCATGTAGCAATTTTCGATGATTCATATGTAGTGTCGTATTTCTTGTTGTTATTTTCAGCACGCAAGCTTGAAGAACTGGAGGCTATCATGTACGAGACATTACATGATTATTTTGACATCTGTCAACAAGAAGGGGTATTGTTCTGTTCTGTTGCCTTGTTCATATATATTATTAAAAAGTCTTTTTCTCTTCTTGTTCCTGATTCTTGTTGTCCGATCGCAGGTGAATGAGGACGACATTTACATATCCTGTATAGAGATGAACGATGTGAAGCAGGGGATATTAGAACTCATCCATGAAAGCAAAATCAGGAAGCTCGTTATGGGAGCTGCATCAGATCGTCATTATTCAGAGTACGTATTGTAGATCTATTATATTTTTGAAATCTCTAAGTTTACTCGTGTTGACTTTAACAGAAAAAATTTACAGGAAGATGTTCGATCTCAAGTCCAGAAAGGCCAAGTACGTGTACCAACACGCGCCTAGCTCCTGCGAAGTTAGGTTTATGTGCAATGGACATCTCATCTACACAAAGTGAGTTTTGAAAACTCTCTTTGCTTATTTTCTGTCCTTGAAGAAATCACCTTATTGTTTATGTATATTAAAATACTCAGGGAAGCCAATCTTGAAGACCGTGTGGATAAAACAGAAGCCGATGCTGGACAATGGAAACCGAAGCTCTATTCCTCTGCTTCACCGAAATGCTCGGCAGAATTGGTCTCTGCAATTGTTGCTTACATTGACACAAGGAGAGACAGGGACATGTTAGAGCCGACTTCTTCGGAGGATCAATCTGTACGGTCTAAACATCGTTTGTTGTATTGTATATTAAGCCAATTTACATCTGGTGCTGTCTTCTGTGTCTGTTACTAAGTGACTGAAAGCTTTATCTGTCCTTTTTTTTTGCAGGAAAGCAACGGGAATGATAAACTGTATAGACAACTTAAGCAAGCACTTAGTGAAGTTGAGGAATCGAAAAGAGAAGCGTACGAAGAATGTGTCAGGCGGTTTAAGGCTGAAAATACAGCCGTTGAGGCCATCCGCAAAGTAAAATACCTGCACAAATCCAAGACATTAAGAATGTTTATTATATATATATTTTTGCTTAGAATTGTTTCTTTTTACTTGAAAGGCAAGAGAGTATGAAGCAATGTACAATGAGGAAGCGAGGCTGAGGAAAGAAGGTAAAGAAGAATGGGCAAAACAAAGGAAAATGGTGGAGAAGACTAAACAAGAGAGGGACGACGCGCTTATCATCATTCTTAACGGAAGAAAGCTATACAGTGAGGAAGTGAGGCGTAGAGTTGAAGCTGAAGAGATGTTGGGGAAGGAGAAAGAAGAACACGAGAGAACGAAAAAGGAGCTGGAAGAAGTGCGGGTCATTGTTCAGGACGGTACTGTTAGAAACAGAAATTTTACAGAACGGAATATGTTCTTTTTTTAAGACTGAGAGCTCTTGAATAATCTCTATTGATATTGCAAAAACAGGGATGCAGCTGTACAACGAGCAACTGAGACAGAGGAAAGAGATGGAGGAAACAGTGAAGAGACAAGAGGAAGAGCTTGAGAAGACAAAGAAGGAGAAGGAAGAAGCCTGCTTAATAAGCAAGAACTTGATGCAACTATATGAAGACGAGGTAATGTATCTTTAAGATCAGTTGAGGAATTAAAAAAAAAGTAACAATCATCATATGTGAAAACAAAACAGGTGAGGCAGAGGAAAGAAACAGAGGAATTAGTGAAGAGAAGAAGAGAGGAGGTAGAGAAAGTGAGGAAGGAGAAAGAAGAAGCTTGCTCTGTGGGACAAAACTTCATGAGGTTATACGAAGAAGAAGCAAGACGTAGAAAAGGAACTGAGGAAGAACTCAGCAAGGTCGCTGCTGAGAAAGACGCAGCTAACTCTGTCTGTTCGGATATTCTGTTGCTGCTTCAGAGCTACACTCGCCGCCATGGAATACCTTCTGGATTCTCCGATGAGGATTCCGTTACCCGTCAGCCTCCGTCGTATTTCATCTGCCCAATATCGCAGGTACGTTGAACAGAACCGAAACTAAGATGTCTACTTCTAATGTAGATGCACATTTGTTATCATCTAAGGGTGTTCCTCTCGAAGAGGTTTAGAACGGAACCAGGTGTAGAAATTTCTGTTTGGTTTGACAAATTTGGGTTTTGTTCTACCCGTTTGGCCACCAACTAGTTTAAATGATCAGAAGTCAAACGAGGGATTGTTGGTGTTTTTACAGGAAGTAATGAGAGAGCCTCGTGTTGCAGCCGATGGATTCACCTACGAGGCTGAAGCCTTAAAAGAATGGCTCGACAATGGTCACGAGACGTCACCAATGACGAACCTTAAGCTCACCCACAATAACCTTGTTCCTAACCACGCCCTTCGTTCCGCCATTCAAGAGTGGCTTCAACGTAACTCTTAAAATGAATCTTTGGTTAGTGCTGTCAATGTATTAAATCCGAAGCTGATTGTTTGCTCTTGTGATGAGTGGAATTCATGTTAAAAAAAATACAAATGCTTGCTGTTTTACTCTTTACCGCTGGAAATCAATCTGTCAACCGTCAACACAACCTTGGCGTTTCGAAACATCATTATCACACGTCCCTTTTAGTAACTAAATATGGCCCAACAAGTGTCCGCCCGCGATATGCCTTTTAATCTGCACACGTGACATTTAAGTCAGTACGCGACGCGTGTACAAAACAGACAAACACTTGTGTTTGAAAACGTGGGTCGCTATAATTGGCGCGGCTGCACTGACCTTACTCCTTAGTATGAGATCGGCCACACAGGATTTTTTTTAGTTTACAATTATCTAATGGTTTACTGTAACATGCCGTCTTGTCGGTACGGTTCATACGGATTTATTTTTAAAAAAAGTAATTAATAATATATTTTTGCTAGCCGGTGATCGGTAGATTTGATGTATTCCACGCGCAGCTTGTTCCCACGCCCAGGCAGTTAGCTCAGATGCATTATTTTGAAAACCGGTATTTTATTTTAAAATGTTAACTAGATTAGGACCCGCCCTAAAGGGCGGAAATTGATTTGTCAAATTTCAACTACTTGAAAGAGAATCCTCTCAATTAATAATATATGGTATATATAATATGTGTATATAATATTATATATATTTTTGTAACATTTATATAATATATACATATTAGACATATATAATATTTTATTAAATATATATAGAATTTAATAGTGTTATAATTTGTGTTGTACTTGTTATTAGTTTGTATTTAATCTTCTTTCATTTTTAGTATAATAATTTGCCTTGTTACACCTTTTACCTTTTAACTTATACACATAGTTATGCCCTTTTTCAAAAAAAAAACTTATACACATAGTCTCGTAAAATATAATATATAAAAACATATTTAAAAAATCTACTGACCATATGCCACCATTATTTGGTTGTTTGAACAAAAAAAATTCATATTTTTGCATAACTGTGTATGTTGTGATATGATGTAGGTGAAGAGTAAATATATGGAATTAAAGTTAGTGATACGAACATGAGTTTATGTTGGTCTATACCACAATTATTTGGTTTTTGGAAGATAAATGAGCATAAGCATACACGGTCTTTGTATGTTTACGTTGTAAATGAGTCGGATATTTTTTCTCTTATGTCTGGAATGATATGGAACTCGTTGATTTAAGATTGGTTCAGTTTTATATGATCTAATTATATTAAGAGATTAACCAAAAATATTATAAAAATGTTACTGGTTAGGTTTAACTAATCTATGTTGGTTAAGATTTAGTTTAATTTAAGTTGGTAGGTTGCATTATATAGGAGGCATGATATATTCTAGCAACAACTATAAAAAAGTCCAAAATTTAAATGAGAACTTCAAATAGTAGATAATCCCTAAATTAATAGATTAGATATTATGGTTTTATTTGGTTTCTGTTGATATCCTCGATAGTCGATAGTGTGGTGTATGACATCATCATCATCAGATGTATATGCTAAAGATATGGATAACGTTAAATATTTCAATGACGATACACAACAGTATTGTTAAGCCTTGTGAATGAAAGTTATGTTTATTTTGATATAATATTGTTCATCATATAACAACAAATTATTGAATAGAGTAGCAGTTCCAAATATTTATTTTTATTGATCAAAATTTGATTTAAAAATATGGACAGTTGACAAAATTACAATCAATCAAAGTCAGTTAAAATTACACAATATTTATAAGATAATATTTGATTGGAGTGGAGTGATAAAAAAAATGTTATGTAAATCGAGATATTTGTGAAGTATTGTTTTTGTTTTGATTCGACAAAGTTAAAACCAATTGTAAATGGACATCAGCATTTCATACAATACTGTACGGACAAAATAATTAAATTATAGTTTAAGGACAAATATCACGCGCGAACAGTTAGAGAGTGGAATAGAAAAAAGAAAGTCAACACCAAGGAAGAAACGTCTGCGTTTTACGCTTGCTTATCTCTGAAACGACACTTTATCATCTCTCCCACGAGAAGTTTTCTTCCCTCTCTCTCTCTCTCTAGTTCCTTGTACCTTCCTCCATTTTTCTTTCTCCAACTTTCCTCTTTCTCTTATCATTTTGTTCTTCAGAGTCGTTTGGTAGGAATAGGAATCCGAAGAGCGAAGTAAGATGTGGGGGAGATCTTACAGCGGTTACTTGTTAGTTTTAGGGTGGTTGTACAGTGCTAGTTTGGTTTCTGGAGGAGACATAGTTCACCACGATGACTCTCTTCCTAATAGACCTGGTTGCAACAACAATTTCGTCTTGGTTAGACAAACTTTACTTTGATTTTGGTTTTATGATTTTTTAGCTTCTTCTCTGTTTGTCTCCTTGTTTCAGATTAGTAAAAAACAAAAACAGGGTCTGGCCTTTTCTTAAAGTTGTCTGAATTTAATCTGTCGATTGCTTAATTATTTTTTTTTGTTTGGTCTTGACCTCCTATATATGTTGTTGCAAGCAGGATAGAGAGGAACTTTGGTTTTGAGATTTGATATCATTCTAAATTTTATAAAGGGTTTGTGTCACAGCGAGAGAGGTAGCGTTAGCCTCTGGCTACCTCTAAGATCATTTGTTTTTTAAGAGTCTCATTGTGTAACCCTAGCAACTCTTGTGGAGTCTCATTGTGTGACTCATGGGACTTGACTTTTGAATATCACCTTCTAACCAGCGTACAAATTCCATGGACCAGGTCAAAGTCCCAACTCGAGTCAATGGGAAAGAAAAAGAGGAGTATGTTGGTGTTGGTGCTAGGTTTGGTCCTACCTTGGAATCTAAGGAGAAACATGCTACCCTCATCAAACTCGCCCTTTCTGACCCTCCTGACTGTTGCACCACTCCCAAACACAAGGTTCAACAACTTTCAATTTCTCACCAAAAAAAAAAAAAAATTCTTTGTGGAATAATACTCTTTATTTGTGTTGTGTATTTCCGGTTTTAATTTTTTTCTGCTTTTTGATTTCTCTTGGTTGGACTTGCATTGGTAGCTTACTGGAGAGGTCATTCTTGTTCACCGTGGTAACTGCAGTTTTACCACCAAAACAAAGGTAGCTGAAGCAGCTGGTGCCTCTGCCATCATTATCATTAACAACAGCACTGGTAAAGCTTGTCTTGTCTTCCAAATAATTAGTTATCCTCTTTCTGCAAAGGTTGAATGTTGTTTTTTCAGATCTTTTCAAGATGGTATGTGAGAAGGGTGAAGACGTTTTAGATATCAATATTCCTGTTGTTATGCTCCCTCTGGATGCTGGTTCAAGTCTCCGAAAATTCGTTGACCGCAACGACACTGGTAATATCTTCCTTTGTCTTGTACCACTTTTTCCATCAGTATTGTTGTTTGTTGACTCTATCTGTTCAGTTACTTTACAGCTCTACTCGCCAAAACGTCCAGCAGTTGATGTGGCTGAGGTCTTTCTCTGGCTTATGGCTGTTGGTACCATTCTTTGTGCTTCTTATTGGTCGGCGTGGACCGCCAGGGAAGAAGCCATTGAGCAAGACAAGCTGCTAAAGGTGCTCATCACTAGGCATAAATCTATCTTATGGAGCCTTTTGGCTGCCAAGGAAAATGGATGTCCTTTCGCTCAGCCATTGTATTATAAAATGCAGGACGGATCAGATGAACTTTTGCAGGTATCAACCACGAGCTCCAGAGGTGTTGTTGAGATCACCGTGATATCAGCAATTTTGTTTGTGCTGGTTGCTTCTTGTTTCCTCATCATGCTCTACAAACTTATGTCATTCTGGTTTATAGAAGTGTTGGTGGTACTCTTTTGCATAGGTGGCGTGGAGGTTGGTGCCTCTTTCCTGTCACCATTTTGAATTAATATAGCAGTAAACTCATCCTGGTACTGAGATTCAAAGTTTTGTTTTGGTGCTATCAGGGGCTGCAAACCTGTTTGGTCGCTTTGCTCTCATGGTATGCATGTTTCCTCATAATAACAATCGTTAGGAAGTGAAAAGGATAAAATGGGAACTGAAGTTTGGAATGTGGATTGTAGTTTCAGATGGTTCCGCAGCATTGGAGAGTTTTATGTGAAAGTTCCATTCCTGGGAGCAGTCTCATATTTGACACTGGCCATTTGTCCCTTTTGCATAGTATCTGCTGTTATCTGGGCAGTTTACCGCCAATACTCGTTTGCTTGGATAGGCCAAGATATCCTTGTAAGCACCGCACCCCTTTCTCTCTTAACCTACTTCATTCTTTATACATTCATTCATGTTTATGAGCTAATGCTGCATTTTTTTCTTGGTAACAGGGAATCTCGCTGATAATCACAGTTCTTCAGATCGTCAGGGTACCAAATCTTAAGGTAAATATTAGTTTGCTTTCCACAAGTCTCTCATGAGGGAACCAAATATCTGCATTTTGGCTTCCTGTTTCGATTCAGTGAACTATGTGCTTAAGAACTTGGCATCTAATAAACAAAGCTTTAAAATGTTGAAAATTGAACAATCTAAGCCAACCAACCAGTTGCAGACTGAAAATTTCCATTGCTTCTGGTATAGAAGACCCATCTCTAATAACCGTTTTTTAGGGTCATTGAAATTAAATATGTTAACAGGTTGGAGTTGTTCTTCTCAGCTGTGCCTTCATGTATGACATCTTCTGGGTCTTTGTTTCAAAATGGTGGTTCCGTGAAAGTGTGATGATTGTGGTAAAGTATTTCCTTTCAATTCATGCACATACTTGTCTGTCTCATGTCATTGATCATCGACCTTTATTGTTTTTTTTTTTTTTTCGCCGACATACAGGTAGCACGTGGAGACAAGAGTGGAGAGGACGGGATCCCAATGCTACTAAAGATCCCACGTATGTTTGATCCTTGGGGTGGCTACAGTATCATCGGTTTTGGCGATATCATCTTACCAGGACTTCTTGTCACTTTTGCACTCAGGTTTGCTCTCCATTGTTTTGCACATCTCCAACTAAACTCGGGACATCTGTCTGCATTGTGGTTTTTGAGTTTATTCATTAAGAATATGAAGAATATAACTATCATTGAAACGTGCAAGTGCTAATTGAAGTGGGTCTGAGCATACATCATAATAGCGACCAACAAAATATAGTAAAATAGAACGAACTAGTCAAGTGTAAGAAGAGGAACTAGGTTAAGTGTTTGAGCCAAAGGAGGTGTTCTGAAATAGTGTTAAAAATTGCTGCAGATACGACTGGCTGGCAAACAAGAGGCTCAAGTCAGGATACTTCCTTGGGGCAATGTCTGCTTATGGTCTAGGTATGATCATCACGAAGAAGCAAAAAGCAAGAAATTTTCTAGAATCTAACTTATTAAGGTCTCTTGTGTGTTTCTATATGAATATCATACAACAGGTCTTCTCATAACATACATTG
Organism: Raphanus sativus; assembly: GCF_000801105.2. Lineage (NCBI taxonomy): Eukaryota > Viridiplantae > Streptophyta > Magnoliopsida > Brassicales > Brassicaceae > Raphanus > Raphanus sativus. The sequence goes on along the minus strand of NC_079511.1, from coordinate 826,257 downwards.
CCCTAAACTTGATGGATGGACACGGGCAACCAGCTTTGCTTTACATTGTTCCATTCATACTTGGTAAGTCCTCAAAGAAACAAAAAGGTAAAGGCATGGCAAAAGAAAGTGTATATGAATCTAAGAAAATGGTTTTTTTTTTTGTCAGGTACTTTGATAGTGTTAGGTCACAAGAGAGGTGAGCTGGAGACCCTATGGACAACAGGGGAACCAGAGAGGCCATGTCCTCACGTTCGACTTCAACCTCAATCTTAGAAAAGAAGAAAGAAAAAAAGACCCGAATGAGATGAGTCTGTAGTTTTATTGTTAATAGAGAGACGCACACACTTGTTAGGTCTTTATATATGTTATCACTTCCATTCCCCAAACCTCTTACAGAAGCAAACAAGACCCCCTACACAACCTTTCTCGTTTACTACTTTAACTCCCTCCACCCCCTTTTACTTTCTTACGTCTGCTTATTCAAAGAGAGAAAAGAACAGACTGGTTGAGGTTTTCAATCTTTATTTTATTATTATACAGTTAGTTATCCAAAAACTGAAACAAGTTTACTTGGTCTTGAAAATCATTCAAACTGAAGAAAAAACGATTTTAGTTTTTCCAGAAACAAAGAAAATAAAATACTTACCTAGTTAACATATAACTTAACAAATGTAATAATTCAGATGGCCGCATTAGGCCCACCCTGCAATGGGTCAGAAGAATATTGATCTGTGTGATCGGCCCGTTAGACCTTGAGGAAACTCAACATATGTGGTAATCTCATTCTTTCAATAGATTTATCTTTGATTTCAAGTTTTGATACTTGAATCTCCTTTTCCAGATGAACGAATGCATTTTTCCTTTAGAATTGAAATATATTAATCGCACTACTGAAGTTTTACTTTGTGAATGGTAAAGTATAGGATAGATGCTTTAGGTATTTATTAACAATGGAATAATAGTTTGGTATATGTTGCTTTATCTACCGAGTTGTACCAATAAAATAATACTCCCTTCATTTTAAAAAATTCATATTATAGAAAAACTATATTGTTTCAAAAGATATATTCTTTACATTAAAATTTTAATGTATTATATAAAAAAATTTTAAAAATTATTGGTGTTTATTGGATTTTTATTTGCAAAAAGTTATGAAAAATATTATTTACAAAAAAATCATGTATTTTTCATCAAATTTTAATGTGTTTTTTTTTAATATATGTGAAAAATGTATATTTTTGAAACAGATGGAGTAATAATGATAGATATTTAATAATTTGGTAGCAAAGACATTTATAGGTCAAGAGAAATAGTCTCTCTCTCTCTCTCTCTCTCTGTGTGGCTACTTTAATAAAAGCTCTCTCTGGGATCATCGTACTGAAGAAGTCAAGTCTCTCAGCTGTGAAGAAAAACACATAACTCTGGTGTGTTCTTCTGATCGAAGAAGGAGAAGCAGACGACGATCTCGCTACTCTGCCTGTCTGGTAAGATCATCCCTAAACCCAAAATTTCGAATCCATCTGCCATTTTCCAATGATTAGTGAAAGGGGAACGTGTTTCGATGAAGATGGATTGATGTGCTTTGATTGAATCATGCTTTAACTCGAGGGATTTTTATAGTAGTAAAAGCCTTTTCAATGCTTGTAGTAACTTTTTAGGTTTAGAAGATTGGTCGTCTCAGGCTAATAAGAGACAGTTTTTGAATGTCAGGAAGGAGGAGTTAAAGAAGAAATGTCAGAAGGAGCAGCAGCAAAAAAGGCGGCATTCCTAGGGGCACTCGTTGTCTCATTCAAGGAGAAAATCCACACTGATCTTCTCGTTCATCCTGGTGCTGATCATCATCATCATCATCATCATGCTCTCCCCATCCCTACCCACAAGGCCCTCCTCGTAACTAACTCTTACACTTGCATCATCCAATCTCTTCTTTTTTTAAACATTCATTCATTCATTATTTATTCGCAGTCGTCAAGATCTAAGGTCTTCAGGAACATGCTAGACTCCGATGAATGCAAGGCCTCTGCCGAGGATTCTATCACTCTCCCCGATTTGAACTACGATGAGCTCAACTCTCTTCTCGAGTTCCTCTACTCGGGCAACTTACTTGCTCCTTACAACCAGTACCGAGCCCTCTACCTTGCTGCCGACAAATACGACATTCCTTATCTCCAAGACGTTTGCCGCGACCATTTCATCGCTTCTCTCACCTCCAGGAACGTCCTTGACGTCCTGGAGCTCGCCAGCATTCCTTCCGACACCATCTTGAAATCCGCTGCGATCAACCATGTGGTTAAACATATGGAGGAAGTGGTGGTTCCCATGAAATACGAGACTTTTGTGCAGAGGAACCCCAGTCTTGGCGTTGAGATCACCAGAGCTTATCTTAGAGAGACCAAAGCTCTAGCCAAAGACAACAACCGATCAACTGCTTCTATTCGCCCTCACTCTCGCATGTACTGATGATCAACCCAAACACCTTGCCAAATCTGATGATTATGCCTTCCTTCCTCTTCTTCTTTGAGTGTGAGAAAACTTGAAAAGACTTGTTCTATGGATTTTATCTCAAGGTGTTGGTTGATGCCCATAGACATATATATATATATATATATTCTCTTGCATTAATCAAACATATTATATTAGTCTATCATAGTGGCAGAGAAGAGCCAAATCCACAAGTAGATATTTGATGAAATAACAAGAAATTTAAAAAAAAAAAATCTCAATATGGCTTCTTTATCACTAACTATAAAATTGGCAATACTCGATAAGCTTTTTAAGGTTTAATTCAAAATACAAAGAATAGTAAGTAGGGTAATTGTTTGGAGATAAAAGAGTAGTAAGTAATATCATCCGTCATTAGGAGTCCTGAATAGGAGTAAGTGGCATCTTGCCACCGTAGATGTCTGGAAGTTGGGTTTCGTCTATGTCTTCAAGCAGAGTTTCTGTGAGTTTCTTGTTCTCCACGAAAACAATCTGCCCCACCCCCACACACCAATAATTAACAATCCAAGTTTCAAAACAAACAAACACAGACTGTAAATAGATAAACAAGAGATAGGTGTTGTGGACCTTGTGGTGCCTGAGCTAAATATACTGACCTTTTTCTTGGTGTTGGTGTCGATAAAGGGGTAAACGACCTTCCATGCGGTCATGAAAATGTAGGGGGCATGCACTATGTAGAGTTTCCCTAGTCTCTCCGGGTAGCAATCCTTTAGAAAACAAAAACCAATTATCAATTTAAAGAGAGAGTGAGTGTTTCTCTTTTGAGATGAGTGAAGAGAAAATTGAACCTGCAAAGTGGAAAGAGCAGCAAGGTAGCCGCGGATGTCACAGTTAGAATATCCCCACCCTTGCAGATCTCCTATGGATATGAACTTTTCTACACCTTTTGGCATTCTTAATTAGATGAAAACAAAACAAAAAGCATTGTATCAGAGGGTAATCTGGTTTACGGTTTAATAACTAAACCCCATTTGAAAAGATTGTGTATAATATAAACCTAGCACATATCTTCTCCAGCGTGTAGACTACAAAACCTGCCGGAAGATAACCAAAAAAAAAGAGGTAATGATGATTAATAAGCAAGAGAGATTTGGTAATAGAAAGGGTAAAGTGGTGTAATGACTCACGCTTGAACTCGTCAGGGTTGCCTTTGGAAGGGTTATGTCTGTTCCCAAAGGAAACAACGATAGGACGACCCATTTTGTCATGTCCCTGCATACACACTTTCTTGTGCGACAGTTCGTTGCCGATCTCTGATTCAGGTATGCACCCCTTTGGGAGGAAACTTTTTTTCCAAGCAAGGTACTTGAGGAAGAGCGTTGAAGCCTTTTCAATGTCCATGTCACGCGCCCTCAGAAACCGCCTCATCATCAGGTCATCCACTTCCTGTCCCCCCCATCACCCATATTCATTTAACATATCTACTTAACACAGGACAGGAGTCTACTACTACTTCGAGTTCCCCTAATTACTTTTTCTTTAGGACAAAAAAGTCAACTCAAGTTTTAGTCAGAGCTAAAGTGACTTTTTATCTCTCATTCTTTTTTGGTTAAGAAGAAGTACAAACCAAAAATAGAAAGATGAGATTTGGAAAGTAGAAAACATATATTGGGACCGGACCTTAGTGGAGGGATCTTGTCGGTCGCAAAGAGCTCTCATGATGCCGACTTTGCTCCTCTCGATCTCATCTTCTATCAAGATCCCATTCTCTTGCTCAGCTCCTGCTACACTCTCTACCACATGTTTTTGGGTCTCTTTCTTTTCCATTCCGTATCTCTGGGAGACAGATCTCGAGATTGGAGGGGAGAGAGAGAGAGAGTTGGAAAGATAGAGATTGGATCGGTCGTTAGTGAAGAACAGCTCAACGGGGGAAAAGTAACATTCAATACAGTTGGGTTCCTCTCCTTGTCAACGGCAACACCTACCTACTCTAACTCATTTATTGACTTGTTCAAGTATGATTTTCATTTCACAAAGGTAGCAAGCAGTCTAGCAGACCAAAACGACCAATCAACCTCAAACTTTTGGGCCTCAATGGGTCTTTAGGCTCACCTTCATTTATCTCAATGTCTTAATTGATTCGCGTACGCTTGTTAAGCCCAAGTATAGGCATATGTTCATATATCCCCCTTACATAAAAGCTTGTATGTGTGTCTGCGTTATTTTGTGTTATATTTTAAACGGAGGATCCGTTTTGTTTTTTTTTTTTTTTGACTAACGGATCCGTTTTGTTGCAAAATCCTTTTTTTTTTGTCTTCTAATCTCGCATGTACGTACCCAACTGAGTACAGCTAAACAGATGATTCACTTACTCCATAAAAATGGATACGCTTCGTTGCAAATGTCTTCTCATTGATTGCATGTACCAACTGAGTACAGCTACGCAAAATCAGTTTTAGTTAAATTCAAATTCATCAACCAATGATTTGTCTGATGGCTAATAATGCTAAAGCCTATAGCGCTATTATTTGCCAATATATATCAGTAACAGTTGACAAACAAACAAACAAAACAGAAAAGGAGTGAGAAGAGAAATAGAAAGAAAGTGGGGGGGTATAGAGAAGCGAACATGCATGTGATCACAGATAAGCAAAATACATTTCTGAGCTGTTCAATCTTTACATACTACTTCCATATGTCTACCGCTGTAAATAGGGAACTAATCAACTCTACTTTTTCCTTTCTATTAACTTTGGAGTTCGACTTATGGACTTTGCATAAAAGAACAAATGATATTTATTTTGTCGTTAGTACAGATAATAAATACATAGCTAACAATTATTCGAGGCCTGACACAATGGTCCATACGACTGTGCCTTTTTTCATAAAGCAGTCACCTTCCTTCCACACAAATCTTTCCCTTTCTTTCTTTCTCCAACGGTCGGAAGTAAATTTTATATGGTCCGGCGAGTCAAAAGTTACTATTCCACTTTTTTACAGCTTATAACGGTCAAAACATTTACATTTTAACAGTTGGGTTGGGCTTAGGCTGTAAGAGGGGGCCCGCTTTATATGTTGGTTAAACCATCAAGAATAAAAGACAGCTCACAGGACTACTAATCGTCTGCATGATTACTTTTAATTTAACCTTACCTAAACCCAATAATAGTTGAGTTGTGCTTCACAATTACGATTCACGAAACTAAGCTGCCTTCGATTCATAACAAAATTGAATAAACAATTGCCGTCACTTATAAGTTAGAAAATTTAGAAATCAACTCAAACATGCTAGTAGTGTTGTCTCAGATTATAATAAGCAGTAGCGTGGGTTTTGTTACATGATTAAAAGTCATAATGCCCCTATCACAACAATTAATTAGCATAAATTAAAAGTAAGAGTAGTTTTTAAAGATCATCGTTATCCAGGAATGATTCTCTGTATATTTCTCTCTCTTCTATATAAAAAACCACACCCTTTCTCCTTGTCAGCCATTCACTCACTAACTCTAACGTTCTTCTTCTAGAGAGAGAGAGAGAGAGAGAGAGAGAGAGAGAGAGAGAAGAAAAAGGGAAAATGGAAGGGAAAGAAGAGGATGTGAGAGTGGGAGCGAACAAGTTCCCAGAGAGGCAGCCGATCGGGACATCGGCTCAGACGGACAAGGACTACAAGGAGCCACCACCAGCGCCACTGTTCGAGCCGGGGGAGCTGAGCTCGTGGTCGTTCTGGAGAGCAGGAATAGCAGAGTTCATAGCAACATTCCTGTTTCTATACATAACGGTGTTGACAGTGATGGGAGTGAAGAGAGCACCAAACATGTGTGCCTCTGTGGGAATCCAAGGCATTGCTTGGGCTTTTGGTGGCATGATCTTTGCCCTCGTCTACTGTACTGCCGGAATCTCTGGTAATTAATAAATAAATAATCTCCGGAAAAAAAAGAAAATAAAAAATTGTCTCTGTTTTGACTCGTGTTTTGTGTTTGGTCAGGTGGACATATAAACCCAGCGGTGACATTTGGTCTGTTCTTAGCTAGGAAACTATCACTGACGAGAGCTGTGTTCTACATGGTCATGCAATGCCTCGGAGCCATCTGCGGCGCCGGTGTTGTCAAAGGCTTCCAGCCTACTCCCTACCAAACCCTCGGCGGCGGAGCCAACACCGTCGCTCCTGGCTACACCAAAGGATCCGGTCTCGGTGCTGAGATCATCGGAACCTTTGTCCTTGTCTATACCGTCTTCTCCGCCACCGATGCCAAGAGAAGCGCGCGTGACTCCCACGTTCCCGTAAGTTGGAGACAAGACAACCCCAAACATTTTGTTTGTTTCTGTCTTTAATGTTTTGGTGTGTATTAACTCTGGAATTTTTGCAGATTTTGGCTCCACTCCCAATCGGATTCGCTGTGTTTTTAGTCCACTTGGCGACGATTCCGATCACCGGGACCGGAATTAACCCAGCTCGGAGTCTAGGAGCTGCAATCATCTACAACAAGGACCACTCCTGGGATGACCATGTGAGTCCTTCCCTCCACCCACTATACAAACTACTACTTTAGATAGATGATTTTATTCTCCTCCTTTCTTGGTTAGTGATTATATGATTTTTGTGGGTGTTTTTGTTTTGTCTTGCTTTGCAGTGGATTTTCTGGGTGGGACCATTCATCGGAGCAGCTCTTGCGGCTCTCTACCACCAGCTTGTCATCAGAGCCATTCCTTTCAAGACCAAATCCTGATTTTTATTTCCTCTTGTTTCTTTTAAATATTACTCTTGTTGCTTGTGCTGATGTTTGTTTCAACAATTTGTTTTGCTTCTCTATTTACATTAGCTGTGGATTGATTATTTGCTTTAAATTAAGTATTCTTCTTATACATGGTTGGTTTCCTTTTTAATATTTGATTGAGTCCTCATGTTTTCTCACTTATTCATAAACTTGGTCTTTCTGCTTTGATTTTGGTTCCAATCTAATAAGGCCGAAAAGAGTAATATACACATGGTTTAGCTTCGGTTTCTCTTTAGCCCATTTATGATAAGGCTTTGGTTTCGATTTAGCCCATTTTTGATAAGCCTTTTACATTAGACCTCTTTTGGGTTCAGTTGTTTTATGTAGTCTTCTAGCTACCCTACCATGCCCATTTTGATATGTTTCATCTGGATGGACAACAGTAACGCTGAATATATTCTGAACCATGACGATTTTAGAGCATCCAATCCGTAATGTGGAGTTATATAAATAGACAACTCTCTCACAAGTTTGTACCTTCATAATTTTTTTCTTTTGTGAAATTCATCTATTTAAATATTAATATATTAGTTGAAAGTCCATGTTTAAAAGTTCCCATTGGAGTGGCAATACAATAACAACATCTGAGGGTGGACTAGAGCTGGGTCTATATGGGTTGCCTGGGTTAGAGACAAGTACCTCTCAGCAGGTTCGTTTTGGTCTCTCAGCTCGCGGAATTATTCTATTTCATGGACTTTTCGAAGGCTTTTGAAGCTGCGCCCGACAGTTTTGTCTTTCCTACGCATCGTTGTGCGAAGAGGAGCAGAAACTTTCTTCTGGTTCGATCCATGGACACCCTTTGGGGTGTTAATCGATTATTTGGGACCTTCAGGCCCTGCGGATTTGGGAATCCCCCTTGATTCCTTGGTTTCAACCATTACTCGAGGTTCTTCGTGGTCTTTGCGTCCGGCTAGGTCAGAAAGGCAACTTAACCTCCATGTTTATCTAACCAGTTTTTCTCCTTCACCGGGAGCGGACACCGCTGTCTGGAAAGTTGATGATCGTATTTGTGAAAAATTCTCTACCAAGGCTGTATGGAGTTTTATAAGAATGGCAAGACCGACTGTTTCTTGGGCCCGTTTTGTTTGGAACCAAGCGGCTATACCCAAGCACAAAATCACCTCGTGGCTCTTCCTATTGAATCGCAATCCAACCATGGATCGTTTGATATCTTGGGGCATTGATTTGGAAAACTGTTGTCTCTTGTGTGGGATCTTACCCGAATCTAGAGACCATCTGTTTTTTACTTGTCTATACTCTTGTCAAGTGTGGAAAACTGTCATTGGAGTTTTGGGTTTCTCTGATCCTCCTCTCCAATGGGATTTGGTTCTTCAATGGCTGTCTTCGGTTACTACTACTCCCACGGAGTTTGCAGCTATTCTCCAGCTTTGGCATGGTACTATCTATCTCGTTTGGCAAGAACGGAATGCCCGCTATCATAATGGTCTTACAAAACCCCATTCAGCATTATCTAGAGAAGTCATCCGACTGGCTAAGGACAAGTCGACAGCTATGTGTAGTTGTGGATCGGATCTTGGTCGAAGTCTGGTGGCGCTTTGGTCTTCTATGAGATAGTACAGCCTTCTTTTGCTGTACTGTTGTCGTTCACTTCCGTGGTTTCAAAACCATTGTGACCTTCCCTCTCATTTTCTATTTAAATTTCCGCATCTTTATTTAAAGCTTCTCTCCGTTGTATCCCCGTAAACTCTGTTTGTTTTTTAATATGAAAGCCAGTTAAAAAAAAAAAAAAAAACAATAACAACATTAGCTGAAATGTATTTCTTTTTCTCAAGAAAGCAAGTTATTTTGATGGATAATAAACAAACCAAGCTGAGAAAAAAACATTCTTAATTTTCTCCAATATTATCCTACAAGGTAAACATCAAAGTGGATCACCCACCGCATCGTTCAAATCATAGCTTTTTAATATTCACTTTTATGTAAATTTTCAAGCGCATATATACGTTTAAGTCTATTTTCCCTTGTACGGTTGGTTTCACGTGGTGGGTTGCTGCCTCAACGGCGATATTAATACATCATGTGTAATATTCATGAATATACACTGATTGATACATATCCATAAATTGTTTACAAACAGCATATATCAGTAAGTATGAATGCATTCAAAAGGCTGTCTAACTTCCAACTATCTATCATTTTATTAATATTATCATTGACCTTGATATAAGAAAACAAAACGTATGTAGTTATGAAGAAAATAGAAGAAGACTCGAGCTCACTCAGAAGTCAAATTATGGTTAGTCGACATGCTCAAGAAAACATTTTGACCTGTTTAAAACTAACTTTCTATAAATATATTTACTTTCATCTAGATAGTTGGATGCGCAACTGTAGAGACATTAATTGGTAAGCTAATTCATAGGCAAGTATATTAATGAGAGTCACTCAACTAATTAGACGGCCTTCTATTTAGGTGAGCTGCTAAGCTACTTTCATTTCAATCAACATAAATAAATAAGGAGAGAACCGCGTGACCTAAATTATACTAGTAAATATTACACATATCGATCCACGATTGATAGATAATATTCACTATTTTTCCTTATATTTAAAAATGTAAACCTATATAGTAAAATTAATCACATATTGAATTATGATTCATAGTCGTATTAAATGAGATAGTATAACAAAGAAAGATTTGATGACATATATATTGAAAACTTTGTTAGGACTCTTGTGATGTGGAATTATATTAGTATATTTTTCATGAGGAAGATGACAAAGTGAGAAAGAATGAGAGTTATAATAGTTGGAAATGATAGTTTAAGGATAAATTAGTAAAGAAGTCATATTGGATAGGAGTGACAGTGTAAATCGGTTAGGAATGCGCGCATTTAAAACAGACACGAAAGAACTCTTCCCTCACTTTCTTTCCAAGATTAACAAACTAAACCCCTCTCTCTCTCTGTTTACTAGTAGTAGTATCAAAGAGAGATCATCGGCAAATGTCTCCGGCGAAGAAGAAGAGCCGAAGCTTTCCTCCAATAAGCGAGTGTAAAAGTGGAGAGTATGATTCGATCGCTGCAGATCTCGACGGGACTATGCTTCTCTCGAGAAGCTCCTTCCCTTATTTCATGCTCGTCGCCATTGAAGCAGGTAGTCTCTTCCGTGGATTGATCCTCCTTCTATCTCTCCCCATCGTCATCATTGCTTACCTCTTCGTCTCCGAAGCTCTCGGTATCCAAATCCTCATCTACATCTCCTTCGCCGGCATCAAAGTCCGCGACATCGAACTTGTCTCTCGCGCCGTTCTTCCACGGTATACTAACAATCTTCATTCATTTTCTTGTTTCCATATATTTTTGGAATCTCAATGAGTTTCTTTTTATTAATGAATAAATAAAATAGGTTTTACGCGGCGGATGTGAGGAAGGACAGTTTCGAGGTGTTTGATAAATGCAAGAGGAAAGTGGTGGTCACTGCTAATCCCATAGTGATGGTTGAGCCTTTCGTTAAGGATTACTTGGGAGGAGATAAAGTTCTGGGAACAGAGATCGAAGTGAATCCCAAAACGATGAAAGCCACTGGGTTTGTGAAGAAGCCTGGTGTTCTTGTTGGAGACTTGAAGAGATTAGCCATCTTGAAGGAGTTCGGGGACGAATCACCCGATCTTGGCATAGGTGACCGCACCTCCGATCACGATTTCATGTCCATTTGCAAGGTACCTATAACATATATATCTTCTTTCTAAAGCTTATTTAAGTTTCTTGAATCTATAAGACCCTCTATTAGGTTAGAGTTGAGTGCATAAACGTCTGATACTTGAAACATTTCGTAATCAAAGAACTAATAAGTATCTAAAAACTACACATAAATGCAGTAGGACCCCTACTTAATGACGTGTTGCCGGTTCACATGATCTACTTGTACAAATTTCCATACATGCCTTCACATGATCTATTCACTTCTATGTCCAAATTATTTGTATGTGTATGTATAATAATAAAGACACGCATGAAATATCTAGATTAAGTAGTTTTATTATTTGAATTCAAGAAAGGAACGTAATAAGTTTCCAGCGACAAAAAAGTAGATAAAAGAATAGTAGTACTAATTTCATAAAGTATGCGACAAAAAAGTAGATAAAAGAATAGTAGTACTACTACCCCATCCCCACATAAGTGGATTGTCCCATTTAATGACCCAACTCATATGTCAACATTTCTTTCTTTCTTTTTCTTTTTCTGTATTTTACCAAATTTTTTATTTTACTATAATCGTGAACTTAATTTGGAATCTTCTATATGATTTTTTTTTTACAACAGGAAGGTTACATGGTGCATGAGACCAAATCAGCCACAACAGTCCCCATAGAACGTCTCAAGAACCGTATAATCTTCCATGACGGCCGTCTAGTCCAACGTCCTACGCCTTTAAACGCCATAATCATTTACCTTTGGCTTCCTTTCGGCTTCATGCTCTCAATCTTTCGCGTCTACTTCAACCTCCCTTTACCCGAACGCTTCGTTCGTTACACTTACGAGATCCTCGGTATTCACCTCACTATCCGTGGCCACCGTCCTCCTCCTCCTTCCCCCGGCACACCTGGAAACCTCTACGTCCTTAACCACCGTACTGCTCTTGACCCCATTATCATCGCCATTGCTCTCGGCCGTAAGATCTCTTGCGTCACTTATAGTGTTTCTCGCCTCTCCCGGATGCTCTCACCCATCCCTGCCGTCGCTCTTACCCGAGACCGCGCCGCTGATGCTGCCCGCATGAGAAAACTCCTCGAGAAAGGTAAAATCAACCCTTGTTACTATCACTTTGTTTTTTTTTGTTGCAAATTATGTCAACTACATAACTAGAAAGCATAAGACATATATACATATGTTTTCGGATACATTATTATCACATCAGACCGGTCTGAAATTTTAATGATATAATTTGTCAATGGTCATACAATATACAGTTGGAGAATCAGAGTATCTCTATGTTTCTAGAGATAACTGATATGATCTCTATCACCATAAGTCTTTTATAATTCTTTTGTAACAGGTGATTTGGTGATCTGCCCTGAAGGCACCACTTGTAGAGAACCGTATCTACTACGATTTAGTGCTCTATTTGCTGAGCTAAGCGACCGGATCGTGCCTGTGGCCATGAACTGCAAGCAAGGGATGTTCAATGGAACGACAGTCAGAGGTGTAAAATTCTGGGACCCTTACTTCTTCTTCATGAACCCCAGACCTAGCTACGAGGCCACTTTCTTGGACCGTTTGCCTGAAGAAATGACAGTAAACGGCGGCGGTAAAACGCCAATAGAGGTGGCAAATTACGTGCAGAAGGTGATCGGTGGAGTATTGGGATTCGAGTGCACTGAGCTTACAAGGAAGGATAAGTATCTTTTGCTTGGAGGCAACGACGGGAAGGTTGAGTCTATCAATAAGAGCAAGTCCAAGGAGTAATAAATCCATTCAGCTAGCTATTCTGCTATTTTACTTGGGAGTCAAGTTAGGCCTTTCTGGTTTTCACTTTTACTTTTTTTTTCCGATTGACTTGTTGGAAGAAAATATTTACTAGTATTACATTTGAATCAACGAACCATATGTTTACTATTTTTCCCTCGTCTTTTTGAATGATTAGTGATATACTTCTAAACAATATATTTTGAACAAAAAAAGAAAAAGATAAAATCCAATGAATTATATGGCACGTGTTGTCGTATTTCATAAGTGCATTCATGTTACAGGATCGAATAGAATGTGCCTGATTTATTTTCCATCATATTTTGCTTATGATGAGAGTTTTCTTGACCATGGCTTCAGAATTGGTTCATATCAATATTATATACCATTTGCTGGACATGGTCTATTTCAAATAGACTATTTGTACAAACAATGGTAAGGAACTGATTTATAAAAAATGGGAAAGTTGCTTATAATTATCTTTGATGATCCATATTAACTAGTTTTACATTTCAGTCAAATAAAAGCATTTAGAGTTTTGGATTAAAAAAAGAAGAAGAGAGAAACAGAGCATTAGTTCTTCGTTGTAAACGTTGATTCAACTTATTGACAAGATCTTATCAACTTACCTATTCACAGACACCTAGTTTCTCTTTGGTTTCTTCTTTAAATTTCTCTCTCTCTTATTTGTGAAATGCGACTAGTGAGAAGGAAGTAAAATGTATTTATTTTCGACTATATGTATGTATGTGATTTCATTACAGTACATTCATAAAAGAAACTTTTAAGAAGTTTACAAGAAATTAAATAAAGCGAGTAATTACTAATTGGAATGTATGTATATGCTTACAGTTTCATATCGAACAGAAGTGAACCACAGTTGTATTTCTGTCCAAAATGTTATGGTTTTGGAATTAAAAAAATAAAGGTGTATATGAATGAGAAACGTTATCAGCTGGCTTTAAGCCACCGGAACTTCCACGAAAACGGCGACGCCTCCACCAGTGACGCCGGTACAATTGCCGTTAACGAGACGGTCACTTTTGTCGACCACTAGACTCTTGATGATTCCTTGGAGGTCCCTCTTATGCAGATTAACCACAAGTCCATTCTTCATAAAAAGCGTCAACGACATCTTCTGCTCCACCTTGTGTCCCGGCACCACCGTAAGCCGGTGACGGAGAAGCACAGCCGCCGCGATGGTCTTCATCTGAAGATACGCCAAATCTTTTCCCAGGCAGATTCTTGGTCCGGCGTTGAATGCCACGAATCGGTACTGATCGTGGTTGATGAATTTGCCGTCGATCGGCGAGATCCATCTCTCCGGGACAAACTCCAGACAATCTTCTCCCCATGTCGTCTTCATCCTCCCCGCCGCGTATATCGAATAACTCACCGAAGATCCCGCCGGGACGAAAGTCCCGTCCGGTAAAACGTCATCATTCTCGACGTGCTTCGAATCTTCCGGCACCGAAGGGTAGAGCCTGAGGGTCTCGGAGAGCGCCGCCTTCAGGTAATCCAGCCGGTCGATCTCGTCGAAATTTAACGGCTCCTCCGTCCAAGACGCGGCTTTCTCAGTGCCACGTGTCTCGATCAGAACGGAGCAGATCTCCCGGACGATTTTATCTTCGACGGTGGGATGCATCGTGATAAGCCAGAAGAACCAGCTCAGTGCAACCGATGACGTGTCGCGTCCAGCTAGGATGAAGTTAAGCGCCACGTGTTGGAGGAAAGTGTCGCTGTACGCTTCTTTCTTCTTCATCATGAAGCGAGAGAGGAGATCGTCGTGTCCCTGGGCCCCGCTTTCTTGCTGATTCATCAACTCCTGCTTACGTGTACTTATAACCTTTGCTAAATATCCATCGATCTCTCCCAAGCTTCGGCTCAAACTGACTTCTAAGCCGAGTCCTAGCCATTTCTTCAGCTTCCACAGAAACTCCGGCATGATAAACCGTTGAAGCGAGGCTTCGGTGGCTCGATCGAAAGCCGTGGCAAAACCGTTCTCCGGAAGCCCGGGTGCACAGGTTCTTGTGTCCTTACCAAACGCCAATCCGCAAATGTTATCAAATGTGAGCCGGAGTACCAAGTCCTGGAGATCGATCGGCTCGGATTTGGCTTGAGCCGATTCAAGAATTGGACAGAACCGGAGCTTAATTCCTTGGTTTACCCATCTACCCATGGCTTGCCTCAACGTTCTGCATTAGCAGTTTAGTACATTAGTAAACCGATGAGAATTAAAGGGTTTAATACATATATGATTGGTTCAGTTATTATGTTAGACTATCAATAAACGGTAAAACATATTAAACACCCACCCTATTTTTACTTTGACAATTCCAAATCAGCTTTTTTACACCTATTATTTCATTTCTTATGTAATAGATTTTTATATGTTCAAATAAAAAAACAAGTTTTTATTTGTAGAATTTAAAAAATGATAATTTTGATATAAACTTAACAAAACAAAAATAGTAATTTACTAATTATTTAATTTGAAATTGTTGCGGTGAAAAAAGAACAAAGAAATTTGTCGCCGGTAAAAGTAATACACATGTGCCACATTTCACTTTTTGAACTCATTTTTATTGTTTTCACCTGATTGAATCCACACAATAATGAAGCAAGGCTCTCTCCTGTGTGTTGACACATCAGATTTTTAGAGTCACATGGAAATGACACGTCAATAAATGAAAATAGTTGAACTACCAATTGAAACATTTTAATATTACACATCAGATTTATTGAGAAACACAGTTGTCGATACTTCCGAGGTGATTCACCGCCATGGCCACCGGCCCGCCGCTTCGATCTTCTATATAGTCAACACAGATGTGACAGATCTCTTTAACTGCTCTTCTCCGATCACCGGGAAGCCATCTCTTTAAAATTTCCACCTCCGTCAGATCCCCAGTTTCATTTTCCAGGAAAACCCTAGCCCCAATCCGATTCTCTTCATCTCCTGCCCTGCCCCCCCCCCGCCATCACTCTCCCACCGTGGAATGAATCGCCACACGATGGACCCACCGCAATCCGGGAACGTGGTTATAACATGGTCGTCGGTGGCGTCGATATTGGCTGTTCAGGAATGCGGCCATGGAAGAGGTAGGAGATTCAAGATGCGGTTTGGTCAATGAATCAGACGGTGAGAATTCGTGGATAAGGGGAAGGATGTCGACGATGAGAAGTACTGGAGCGAATAAGCAAGCAACTCCGTGAATATTGCTGTTCAGGAATGCGGCCATGGAAGAGGTGAGGAGATTCAAGATGGGTTTGGTCAATGAATCAGACGGTGAGAATTCGTTGGATAAGGGGAAGGATGTCGACGATGAGAAGTACTGGAGCGAATAAGCAAGCAACTCCGTGAAGTTGCTTAAAAATAAAATGTGATTTTGCGTTTTACAATGTTTCGTTGATGTTGTTTGGTCAGTGTTTTTATTAGAATCCTGTCACAAATGTTGACTCAATCATAGACCAACATGATCACGGTCGTTAGCTTATCATACACTGCAATTTCAATGGTCTAGATCCAGAAAGTTATCAAATTCTCTTGGAAAAACGAAAATAACAAGAAATTAAAAGCACTGCAAAATTGCTCATGAAACGATTAATACATCGTATGGGAAAGTAGACTTAAATTCAATCCAGTCACTTGCCTATGCAGGACCAGCGCTAACAGCAGGTCTGAAGTTAAGCCAGGATGTGTGTAATGGCAAGGAGAAACTTTGTTATTGATAGTAGTGTTAGTAGTTCTGCTTGTCATCTTTATTTTTTTGTAAAATTTCTTATCTTTATTCAT
The DNA here is from genome assembly GCF_000801105.2 of Raphanus sativus. Lineage (NCBI taxonomy): Eukaryota > Viridiplantae > Streptophyta > Magnoliopsida > Brassicales > Brassicaceae > Raphanus > Raphanus sativus. The sequence continues at coordinate 809,833 of NC_079511.1, read as the reverse complement.
GTAGTAAGTTTATTTTCTGATGAATATTATAAGTCCGTTCTCTTTTTTTATCAGTCAAGAATGATAAAATCCAATGATCTTGTCATACAAGGTAGATATTTTAGATAAAATTAGAAATATCAATTCAATGAGTTGATGGGGATCAAATGGGCTGTTCATGTGCCTTGTGCCTTTTTAGTTTTAATCAAAAAAAAGCGGATAAAGGGGAGTTGTCCGAACTCTCGGCACCGGCAATTTCCGAGGAGTCTTTCAGAATTTAGGATAACAAATCATTTTGGTTTGTGAGTATCTTGCGGTTGCCTCACAAATTAAATCATAGATTTTCTATGGTAGAGCTAGATGCTCACGAGATTTGGAACAAAAATTGTATGTCTATCAAACAGAGTGACAGTAATAAATTAAGAGAAAATTCTAAAAAAACCCGAACTAAATTTTGTTAAGCCTTTTAATATCTAAATCTAAACCCTAAATCCAGTTTAATACCCCTCAACTAATTATTTTGCTTATTTTAATACCCAAACTTTTAATACTGTTCCCACTTTAATACTCAAACTTTATATTATTTTAATAAAAATACTAATAAGTTTCAAACAAAAACTTAAAAATCTCAAAAAATCTATGAAAAAATATTAAAAATTTTAATTTTATTTTAAGTTTAGGAAAGAAGGTAGATAAACCATGGAAATTTTTTTTTTAAGAAATAAACGAATTTGAATGATAAAAATAAATTTTGTTTTTTATTTCAGAAAGCAAACTAAATACAATATTTAAAACTTAGAAATTTTATTACAAAAATCTATATTTTACACTATTTAGTTACTTTTATTTCTCAAACACCAAAATGTTTTAGAATTTTCTGAGTTTGTTTTGCAAATTTTAGAGATTTTTAAAAATTTTATTTCAAACTTATTACTATTTTTATTAAAATAAATAAAGTTCGGGTATTAAAGTGGGTACAGTTTTAAAAGTTGCAAAATAATTAGTTGGGATATTAAACTGAGTAGTAAAGTTTGGGTATTAAAAAGCTTAACAAAATTTAGTTCGGGTATTTTTGTGGAATTTTCCCATAAATTAACTTGTACTAACAAAATTATTATTTGTCTTAAAACGTATGATATCCCATGTAGATTTTTTTAAAAAAAAGAATTATGTTACTCATGGTTTAAAAACAATTTTAATTTAGAATATAAGTTATTAAGAAAAAATATGTTTATGAAAAAGTTAAAAGAAGTAAGCAAAAATTACTATTTTATGAGCTGGAGCTTAGTACCACCAAATAGGAATGCATTGTTATTGCTCTTCTAAGCATGCATGTCTTGTAAGTATTTATTCATATACTTTTTGTTGAATAGATTTTTGTTATTTAAATAAGTAAAAAAGAATTAGTTAGAAATTTTGAAATGGTATCTCTCAAAATGCAGAAATATTTGTTTTAAAAATTATTTTATCCAATTGATATATAAAAAATACTTTCTTGATATATATACTATAATTTCTTTAAACTTGTTGCTAATTTTTTTAAAGTACAAGTTTAACAAAATAAATTTTATACTAATTTAGTAAAATAATAAAATAGAAAATAACCCGCAGCGTAGCGCGGGAATTAACCTAGTCTTTTCAATATGAATGAATCCACGTATGATTTTCATATTAACTACTCCATTTGTTTTTGATTAAACTGTTGAACTTTTAATATAACATGTTCATTGCTCATTGTCTTAATACAGAACCAAGATTAACATATGATAATGAATCGTCAATTTATGCACAGTAGTTGGGAGCTAACCATAGAGGAGATGATTAAAAGAATTGTTTGACAAAAAAAAGTAAAATAGAAGAATTTTTATCTAACTGAATCTTGAAATTAACTCACGGACAATGGATTTGTTTCAATTATATTATACTATATATTGTAACTGCATGATTACTGACAAAGTCAGTAAACCGAGCGGTTTGGTGTATTAATCAGGTTACCTAGTTGTGAATTCGAGAGCGGCGGTTTTGCGTTGGAAGAGCCAAGTGTCGCCGTCGGAGTTGAAAATACCTTGACCGAGAAGGTCGTGGAAGACGGATTGCCACGTGGGACCTTTAGGGTAATTGTCGAACCGGGTCTTGAGCATGTGTTCAAGATTCCTCGGGTCACAGGTTACAGTCACTAGACCTTGCTTCCTTGCCAAGAAAGGTACTGCACAAATACAAGTCTGGTATGTGCCACCGCAAGCACGAAGGTTCTCGGTGATCCATTCATGCATCCTGTCACGCTGCTCTATCAGACCAGGGAGACTGCCCAATACAGGCCACACACGTGGTCCCTTTAGCCATCGTGATATCCTCTTGAACCATAGCCAATATGCTGCAACGACTGATACAAGAAGAATCACATTGGACATTTCCATAGCTATTTGGTTGGATGCAGAAAAAAATGAACGTGATGATTGAGAAGAGAAGTGAAAAGATGAAGTTGGATGCGAATGAATGAGCTTTCCGGTAAAATTTATAGAGAGGAAAATGAGGAAGAACAACTATCTCTGATTAACAATCTGTCGTTCGTAACTATCATAATCAAACACTCATTTATGATTCCGCGGTTCTCGTTGAGATATTATGAGAAGATTTTTTCAGTTTTGGAAGTCAGGAAGTGGTAAAGTGGTGTGTGTTTATGCTTTGCTGGTACCTAATTGTGCAGCGGAAGGAATAGTTTCATTTAATGAGTTTCATTGATTGATCATATATAGATGTATGTCTTATGTAGTTGTGTGGTGAATTAAATGGAGTTGGTTGAGAATATAAGGCACAAAAAAGATGGTGGGGGAAAAGAGAAAAGTCGTCTATTTTTTAATTTAGAAGTTTAGGGCTAAAAGTTAACACATGCTATGGTTTTGCTGGTGAGATTGGTTTTAAGATGTAATCCTTTATAGGTACAGCTACAAATGATATTTCATTTTTTGGTTTCGTTTATTTAGCTGTTTCAGTTTGAGAATATCTGGTTTGTTTTGGAAAATCAAATGAATTGTAAACTGAAGAAAAGCTGATATCTATATTTTTTGATACTTCTTTAACCTAACATCCTCGTTTTGGGTTATCGGTTTCAGAATTTGGTAAGCAGCTCCAGACCTATACTAGAATTTATTTATTTTTTTTTTTTTTTTTTTTTTTTTGAAAGAATTTTAAATTTTTTCAAAAAAAAACGTTTTTACAGATATTTCACTGCTTCACTACTACAAAACTGCAAAAACAAATATTAAACTTCATTGACTTCCAAACTTGAGAACTTCATTATCTTCCAAACCATATCTCCATTGTCTTTTCATACTTCCCCCTTGCTTTCCTTCTAATCGATGTAATTCTGTTTCTCATAATCTTCTCAAGTCTAGAGACTAGACAATCAACTGGTTGAGAAGACTCACCCACCCTTCTAACGTTCCTTTCATGCCATAAAGCGTAAACCACCATCTGGAGACTATATCTGATCAAAAATGTCACTTCTCTACCTTGACAACCATTCACAGCTGCTTGGATCACTCTGTTCCATTGATGAAAGTTCCCTACACCTGCCAAACCCTTCACCGTTTTCTTCCAAACTTCTCTAGAGTATATGCAATCAAAAAATAGATGGTCTCTTGTTTCTATTTCCGAATTGCAGAGCCAACATGTGGATATAGCTTGAGCGTTCCACTTGAGGACTCTATCTCCTGTGGCTAGCCTGTTATGAGCAGCTAACCAGACTATGAAAGAGAACTTTGGAGTGCCTTCTGCAAACCAGACTCCTTTAAACCAGTGAACTTTGGGTTCTTTACTTCTTGTGAGGTTCCATGTGTGAGATGTAAGAAACTCAGGCTTGAAATCACCATTCTCCCTCTTCCAAAGACATTCATCTTCTAAATGATTAAGGCCCCGACTCTTAAGCTTTAAAATCTCCTGACCAATCATCCGAAGAGAAAATACTCTATGCCCTCTTGTTCTGTAAATCTGAACAGCATGCTCCACCGTAGCATTTTTTGGAATACCCAGATCCATGCTTCCTCTTTCACCAATGAACTGCATAAAAGGACCTAAAGCAGACCATTTTTCATACCAGAAAGATGTATCAGCCCCACTGTTAATATACTTTCTAGTCAATTGCATTGCCAAAGGTCTCAACTTCAACAGCTTTCTCCACATCCAAGAACCAAGTGTACTCTCCTCTTTTATACTCCAGTAAGACCCCTTCCTGATGAGATATTTCCAAATCCATTTAACCCACAAAGAAGACCTTGCACTAAGGATACGCCAAATCAATTTCAAACAAGAGACTCTGTTTGCTTCAGATAGATCTTTTAAACCGAAACCTCCCTCATCCTTTGGTTTACATACATCCTTCCACGCCACCTTTGCTTTAGAATTTATTTAGGAAAACAAATCTCTGAGTTTCTTCTCATTAAGCTAATCCTACTAGAAATATTTGTTGTGTCGCTATTTTGACTTTTTGGTTTCTCCTTCAATGCGATTTTTATGTTAACTGATGAAAATACTCTAATGTAAACCAAAATCTGGAAAATAAAGTGGGGCATATATGGCAGAAGAATATAATGTAAGAATAATTGATTTTTAATAGCATTTTACTTCTTCATACACTCATATATCATGTATCTGTAATATATTATTCGTTTTATCTTGTTTGACGTTTTACAGAAGGTTAAAAGGTAACAAAATATTACATATATACACGGAACATGCAAATTAGGTAATAAGCATTTCTTAACTTTTAATTACGTGTATAACTGCATATTTTATTTGTTAAATTTGATTTGATTCGTTATTCGTTTTGATTTGATTCGAAAATTCTGAATATCCGTAAAGTTTTAAAGCAAATAAAATACTAAAAATCAATATCCGTTAAAATCGAAGCACATCACAAATATTAAAATTTAGGGAAATAAATATCTGCTCCGATCCGACAATATATAAATACATGCATATCTAGAGATTATTTAAAGTTTTAAATCTATAAAATTATATAATTATTATTCTAACATATTATTTGATAAATTTTATTCATATTATTAATTATATAAAAGTATTATATAAAAAAGGAAAAAACTTACAGTTATAATTTTTTTCTTAAGTTTTGTGTTATTATAATTGTTATTTTTTTTATAAAATATGTAAATTCACTATTTCTTTTATTTTTTATTTTATTATATACATGCAAAAAAGTATGCTACAAAAAAGAAATTGTATCGAATTTATAAGATTATTTGTATTAATCAAAATATATGACATATCCCGTAAATATCTATTTATTTTCTGGATATCTATTTTCGGATATCAATTGTTTTCCAAAGCAAAACAAATCAAAAAATTAGATGTCGGTAGCCTACGAAACAAATTATAAATACCTATAAAAATCTGGATATCTGATCCGTGCCCAACCCTATGTAGTGCATAATCGAGTTCGGCTCACTGATAAATTATGGAATTGTAGAAAAATTGTAACTGTATAACTGATGACGTATGGATCATAAACTGTAGGTGTCTAGTAGCGAAGATTAGATGGCTTGCCAAACTAACAATTCTTGAAAATCATTTACCACTCATGGTTGACTGCCCTTTTTTATTAAATGGAAATTGCTAACCGAGACAGGATATCTTTGTTATTTTATGGAACGGAACTGCAACATCATTTACTAGATAACGAATATCTCTTTTCAGCGGTTGCACTGTACATACTGAACTGAAATGTATTTTAATCAGACTTCCGGAACTTACATGTCCATAAAATCCAGGTGGTCTCTCTAACTGCAAAGCTGCGGTTGAAGCTTTATCTATGCCACTTTTTGGCTACATTACTGTTCGATCACAGTTGAGTAGCTGACACTTCTTCCTCTTAAATTTGGCCTGCATGGAGTATCTTGTCTGCGTTCCTTCCAAACAGAGTAGATAGTTTATAATTTTTGGCTCATGATTGAGGAGGCAACCATTTGAGCCCCTGTCTTGTCTCATTCTCTATATATGGCCTTTGGTGCTACCACATGACCAGAAAAAAATGAAATGAAATCATGCCATTATAAATCAGTCTAACTCTAAACCCTCTATATGACATGATCGTACTAGAAGAGGGAAGATCAATATTTGTTATCAGGTGAGAGGTGATGTGCAGATCCTCAAATTGTATCTAGTACTATCTAGGCCACCTACATAATTTGCAACCCAACCAACGGTCACAGAATATTAATCTAAATAAAAGAATTCACCAGCTGGAATTGATAGATTCAAACTGAAGATTCTCGGCCGACCCAAAAGGAACAAATCTTTGCAACTTCTTGTCTTAAATTCGGCTGACCACACACAAGAACTCCCACGCTGGAACCCTTTAAGCCAACTAAAAGCTCTGCTTGCGCAGAGTGAACTGAGTAAATAAAAAGGTAAAAAAATCTTCACACTGATACGTGTATGATATAGAAATCTTAAAGTAGACTTACTGTTAAGATTGGGCCTTTCTTGAGCTTTGATCGATTGGGTAAATGTGATGTCTCGTGATGATTCCGATGATGCTAACAAAATCATGAATGAAGTATCAAATGCAGTATCCGAATAATTCGATGAATGGTTTGAACTAAGAAATAGAAATAGAAATAGAACCATATCTTATATGACTCAGAAAAAGGATTTTATTATATTACAACGTTTACAATTCACAAACATACGTAAGGATTATAGACGAATGGGTTGAGCAACTTTGGAGGTATGGCTTTTCCCACTAACATACATCAAACGTTAAAAAACAAAGACCAGAAAATGGTCAATGTAAGAAGCACACAAATATAGATCAAATCGCAGACCCAAATTATTAACTTGCGACGCAAGTAACTCACCCAGCAGGTGAAAACAATGGTAAAGATAATAACGAGTAGTCCATTACCAGCTGAAACTGATAGATTCGAAATGAAGATTTTTAGCCAAATCAGAGGAACATATTTGCGCAACCTGTTGTCTCATCTTCTTTGGACCACACACAAGAACTCCCACGCTCGAACCTTTCACGTCAAGTAGTAGTTCTGTTTATATACAAGCACCTAATTAGTATAACGATTACCCATAATATACATAGGGATATAGATGTAGAAAGTGAAATAAAGGTATATTACTCGTGAGGTTAGGTCTTTCTCCGTAGTGCAGGGTGGTGCATTGCACTAGCGATTCTTGTGGGGAACTTTCGATTTCACTCATGGAACACGAGGTTGGAGAAGACGTTGTAAATGGAATGTCGACGTTCTGGACCTGTTTATTTTCGACGTTGTTGCCGTACTTGTTCTTGTTCCAAAACACAGCTGCACTTGAAGTGGCCATGATGCTCACAGAGATGGCCAAGATGTATATAATGGATTCTGAAGTCCATGAATAGATCTTGTAGGTGTTGTGGTCGATCGGGTAAATGTAATACCTAGTGATGAGTCCGATAATTATCATAAAGATGAGGAACGAGGAAGAGAGAATTCCGCAGAGCCAGAGCCATGAATTTGGTCCTAGGATTGATGAGATGGGTTGGTCTGAAAGACTTGGTTTGAACCAGAGTGTTTTGATTTGCTCCGTTGTTGCTTCGCTTCTGGCTTCTTTCTCTCGGGTTATGAAGGCTTCGATTCTGATGTCTATGTCGGAGGATAGCTCAGTCTGGAGACCGGATAATGGCAATAAAAGATGGAGCATGGATATTTCTGAAGAGTTCTTAAATGCGCAAATCAGAGTGATTTTGGGGATTTTGCATTTTTGTTTTTGGCTTGTTGCGATCACATCGCGGATGATCGATATAAATGGAGTTATCCCGCTTCCTCCGCTCACCATAACCAGAGCTTCATGCCTATATAACCCCACCGTTTTAAAAAAATAACATATGATATCAATGTTACTTCAAACGCAAGCAACAAAGGAATTGAGTTTCTTGTGCTCAACTAATTTAAATATGAAACTATATATTGACGGGTCTTTGAGAAAGTAATTCACCTAAAGAAATCGGTGGAAGCAGGGCCGTAAGGACCCTCGACAGAAACAGCGAGGCGGTCTATCTGACCAGAAGAAGAAAGCATCTGGTAAAGTTTAGTTGACCATTTGCCTTCGCTTTTGATCACAACACTCAGCTTCTCTGCCTCAAGGTTGCTACTCGAAGTTATCGTAAATGGATGCCATTGTAGCCTCGAAATGCTCGGTATGTTCACAAACAATATGCTCGTCGGGGTATAAACCAACCCTGTTTAAACAAAAAAAAAAAAAATATATATATATATATAATAGCTTAGAACTCACTAATAAATTTTTTCTTTTAAAAGATATTTAATATTTTAAGAACTCACTAGGGTTTTTGGAGAAAGTGAGCTCGATGGTGTCGGAAGGAAGAATCCGAGCAGAGAGCAAGCGAATATTGTCACGTGACTGGAGAAACCTTAGGTAACGATCGACCATGAAAATATAGAAACCGGGAAAAGAGATGAACGAGTAAGACATGCCGACGTGGAAGACGAAGAACAGCATGAAGACAATATAGAGGTAGTGAGTATAGAAGAAGACTTCGAAGAATCTCCTCCTTACAGCTGGATATGTGGTGGCCCACATCACAAGCCCGGCCACCAGAGATATCTCTCCGGCCAAGTTCGATATATCTTCTGTATCCCACATGAGCATCTGCAGTTGATTAAATAAATATTCATATGATTATCTTGAACCTCGATACGAAATTCTTTCAGTTATAGAACCGCATGAAATTAAATTGAATTTGGAAGCTGATCCATTCAGAGATGACGTTGACGGGAATTGTTGCATTGATTTAGAGTCGTTGACTTAATTCTATCTAAGAGGTGGGACCCAACCACTGGACTATTAGGCAAAGCCAAAAAATTTAATCCATAATATTTGATAACTAATAGAACAAGTATGTTATATACCTGGGAGATTTCATTCACAGAGACCCAATAGATGATGTAACATAGACCATGAGCGGTGAAAATGGCAATGACCATATGGCCCAGCCAAATATGATATTTGATGCTTGACTCCGAAGTTAGTCCTACCGCCGGTAGCAACGACGAGCCACGTGCCACCGGTAAGAACAAAAACGCTAAACATATGTTTCCGAGCAACCCTAGCCTAAACGCTGCTGAGTCCAGCTTGGCTTGCCACCTTAAAATGTTAATCAAAACCAATGAGGCAGATACTAGAATTCTCGATATAGGTCTCTTAATCTAAGATATTGACATGTGGTAAACTGTGATATAATTAAGTATTTCAGTAATCAATCAAATACATTCATATGTTTTTGTATAGTATTTTCACTAACAAAAATAATTTGTTTTGGTGAGCATATATAATCTAGTACTAATGGACTAATTAATCTTCAAATATATATAAGTTCAGAGTTAAGTAGAAATTAATCCAGCCAAATACATGTGTGGTTGATAAGAGAAAGAATGCTTACAAATATTCGCCATCTGCAGCGGCTGATTGAGGAGTGATAGTGGCAAATTTAATGCGCAAGTAAGTGATAAAGCTCCAAAGAAGAAGAGCCACAAACATAGCCAAGAACATTATCTCAGTACGTGAGACTATCCCCAATGGTCCCTTCGCTAACATTGGCTTTCTCAGTGCACTCCACACTCCTCCCTTCGTCTCCCTTTATCATTTATCCATTATAGAGAAACTAATTGTAAGAAATGATGAAAGTCATACAACTTGTCTGTCGACATAATTCACCCGTTGAATTTTGTACCTATCAATATGGTGTAGGCTCTTTCGTTTCTTGAAGTGGAGATACACACATCCCAGACAAGCTACGAGGATCATTGGGAAAGTATACATGAAAAGTGTCGTCCCTGTCGTGCAAACAAAAAGATATTAACAAATTTTAATAAATTCTTTTAAAAGTTGTAAAATAAAAACGGAGGTTCCTACAGAAGTATGAGAGCAAATGAAAGGAAACAACTATATGATTAATGGTTGCTTTACAAAATCCATATATCGATCAAGCAAACCTGTGGAACCAAAATAAGTTGATGCTCCAAACTTTAGACGCATATAAGGCTGCCACTTGTTTTTATAAGTTAGTGTTGGCATCATGATCCAAAGCATGATAGTTCCAAGGAAAGCCACCATCATGAAGAACTTAGTCATCTCCATCCTATCTCTCTCTCTTATGATTTTAAAAGATATGAGTGCTTTAGTGAAAAGGAATAGCTAGCTTATTTTGAGGGAAGGAGTGGTAGAGAAAGAGTATATATATAGAGAAAATATTGAGTGGAACTAGATGAAGTAAGCTAGTTGCATGCTCCATGCATGTGACTCTCCCCGTGGATCTTGTTTTTTGTTTTCTTTCATTATTTTCAACCATTTGTTTTGTGTTTTTTTTTGGGCGGGGAGGGGTTCGAGATGACGTTAAAAGGTATACTATGTGTTGAACAACAGAAAATATGATTGGGGATAGTCTCAGTTACGTGAGTATCATGTTCTTGGGATCATTGGGGACATATACATGAAAAGCGTTGTCCCTGTATCGATTGGGGATAGCCAAATTTTTTTTGCTTGGACGAGTAGTTTCAGATTTGTACTGAACCAACGAAAGGTAAACCGCACAAAAATACAGTTTAATTACCTAAGTTTTTGCGTTTACAAAACATCAGGAAGATACTATCCTATTGTTTAATATTTTTCGAAATTTTATGTGGTACAAAAATCATATATGCATGATCAATGTGGATCTTTGTCAAAAGAATTTAAGAGTTTGACTTGAGGAAGAAGCCAAGGATCATGCTACTTTTTGTTGATCATGATAGAATAGCCTATCTGATAAAATTTATTAATTATCAATTAATTTTAAATTGGAAGTCCATGTATCTTATTATTTATCAAGATGTGTTGTAGATTTTGAAGTATAGCATACCAAGTGACATACTAGCTATATAAATGCAATCTGATGAGAACTTGTAACCACTGCTCACTGTTGTCAAAAAAAAAAAACACTGCTCACTGACGTCATATTAACCCAACGAACCGGAGCTATCGTCGCTTTTCACCAAACGGGCGGTGTTGTACGTTATTTTCAGGCTATACTTAATCCTTAGATGTGATATGCGAAGATAACATATTGACGATTTTAAAAATAATTAAACAAACATTTATTCTCAAAAAGAAAAAACATTTATTCTCTTCGCATATCATATCAACAGAAATAACTTGCGAACATATCAATATCATACATGCATCAGTTGGAATTTAATTCCGAAAAATGGCTCTTCTCTATAGTTTTGTGTGGAAGTTACACTAAGATAAGGTAGTGAGACCAAAACAAAAATAGAAAAAAAAATACACTATTTGACAGAGAATTCAACAATTTCATCATCTTCACAAGCTCCAACATCAATCACCATCGTCCCATTCCTTTTCGTAGGCAATATTCTACAACAATCTCTTCTCGGAGCCTAAATTGCACCAAAAACAAGAATCAATCAATAACATCATCATATACAGCATTAAGAGAAAACAGGTAATATAATTACTAACCTTATTTTTGTTCCATCTATCGGGATCGGGTTTTTTATAAACTATAACCCGTTCGATGCTAGAAGGATCCGACATATCCCAGTCACATTCAAGATCCCACATGTCATGCCACCTCACGTAGTCGCTTGCAGTTCTGTGTAAGGCCGAATCAGGAAGCGCGTTGGAGAGGAAGTACACGCGTGGACGTTGACACATGTTCTTGCTGAAAGGACGTGTGTTAAAGGCGTAGCTTTTGGCGTCTCCGTGTTTGTACCAATCTATATATGTGCGTGTCGGGATCTCCATCTCTCTAGCTGACAATACACCACGTATAATCTGAACTGTGTATCCCCATGAGACAGACACAGTCCAATGGTGTATAGTGTCATAACAAACAGATTGCTGAGTGAGGCTCGCTGAATCAAGTTTGGCTGGAACCATGAAACGTTTCATGGCGTTGACTCGGCCCATGTTTGGGAATACTGGATCCACTATGTCTAGATGGTGCATAGAGACAATTGGAGCTAATGGATGGGCTGATAGTAGGCCCAGAAGTTTCCCATATAAATCAAACTGTTGCATCATCATTAATTAACAAAAGAAAAATATCGTCAGTAAGACTATCAACAATATGCAGCAAATCGATAAATAAGGGAACAAAGATTCCGAATATCGATATATTTTGATTTGTATGATTTGATTTGATTAGCGTAAGATTTGGTTTTAAGATATCACTAGATCTATCACAAAAAAAGGTAACAAAAGCCGTATAAATAAAATTCTAAATGCACGGAGGAATGTAAGATTAACACGTAGCTAACAACTAACTATATTTTTGACTAGAAGTACAGAGGCTTTTAGAACCTAAGCAACTAAGCAATGACTATGGGAGACTAGAACCTATATCTATGCCGAAATTGTCGTGATAATAAATTCATTTAAATTTTAGGCTAATGTGAGCATTTTAAAAGAAAAAAAATATAGATCAGAATCAACATAAAAATGACTATGATCGTAACAGTTTTCACACTATCAAAATTCACTAGTATCCGCGGATATTAATGAAAATATAAACATAATATTTCGTTACAATGATTAAATGAAATTTAGGTTAGAATCTTGCGTTTAATAAACAAACAGAAATCATGGAAATTTAACCATATTATTGCTAGAAAAACTTTTAAAAAATGGTTGAGATATGGGGATTTTAAAAATAAAAGGTGCAGTAGATCTTCAAAAGGAGAAAATTATCATAGTAGTTTGAAAATAAAATATGAATTGAAAAAAAAAAGATACACATACCAAAACAAAGCAGAGGACAAACCTGATGAAAGCCAACTTCTCTAGTCAAAGGAACACCAAGCTCCGCCATACAAGCATGAATCCGATCGTCGGAGCCGTACAGTTCGGGGTATCTCTGAATACAACGATCTTGCATCTTCTCCAACGCTTTAGCCAATGGGTAGCTAATGGCGAACCCCCCTCCACCGTAAGCCATCCCGTAAGAGAATTTAATATTCTGAATGTGACTCTCCGACGAGCTTCCAATGTAATAGAACTGCTTGTGGTCGTATTTTCTCAGAACACTAACAAGATTCTCCGTGAAAAACACGGTGTCGTCGTCTCCCATCACGATCCACCTCACGTTTTTCTCGGACTCTGTTCCGTTTAAAAGCCTCACTGTCTCGGACACGATTCGCGTTAGTCTGAGAGCCGCTCGGTTGCCCTTTGGGTATTCGTATTTGAGCTTGGACGTGTCGGAAGAGATTTTGATAAGAGGGAGACCGGTGGAAACGGTGTCGTTGTCGTCGTCGTCGACGTGTTTGTCCAACCAAACGACGCCCTTCATTTCGCCGTTGGGTTTCCACCAGAGCTTCACGTAGTCTCTACGGCGTTTCCACAGCTTCGCGGACGCAGCGATCCCGAAAACGACGTGTTTTATCTGCGTTTCTTCTTCGGGTTTTGGATCACTCGTGTAAGATCCGGATCCGGATCCGACTGGGGGAACCGCGATTTTGATGAGAGAACGAGGTGGAGTGTAGGAGGTGAAATCGAAAGAGTAGAAAACGAATTGGAAGCAGAATATAACGGCGAAAGTTAAGACTAGCTTCGTGATAAGCCTAAACAAAGAAGAAGAAGAATGTGAGGAGTTACATGAAAACGTTTTAGCTTTCTCGTAACAAAATGCCTTTTGATCTCTCCTGTCGTCTCCCATGGCTGCCAATAAGGGTTTTTTACCCAACGGAGAAGGAGGAAGAATTCGTTGGTTACTGCTGCTGGTGACGTTTTTATAGAGAGCTTTTAGCTCTTCTTATAAAGGAGGAGATGGAGAAAATATAAAAACGGTTTTTTCATTTATACAATCGTTACTTTTTTTTGTCTTTATCCTATGAAAATGGATATTATGGATTCCTTTGTTCCTCTGACCCATTAATTTATTTTAATTCAAACAAATATAAGTCTTTTTATATTTGAAATTTAATTTTATATATTTATACTTGTACAAGAACAAAGGAATCCATGATATGCAAAGATGTAATTTTGTTTGGATTCCTTATTTATCCTATGTTGTAAATATGTAATCTGTAAACTTGGTAAGTTGTCATATGAGTATTTTGACTATTGTGTATCGATTACACCCCTATCAATACTTCTATATCAGGATAGTCAATGACTACTTTTCGTGATCACTTATTTCTTTTTATCATATGTTTGATCATAATAAGTTAGATTTGATCCGGATTCGGTTGGGTATATACCAATTAAAATTTTGTTTTTTGTTTATTCTCTCTCAATAGAGTTTGATTCAAGTGTTAAAAATTTAAATGAAATAAAATAAATATCTTTTATTTTTTATATATTTCATAAACTAAGTTATAGTAAACAATTAAAATATAATTTTTTTTTATTTTAAATTATCCTGAACTTTCTTCCAATCATCTTAAAATTATAATAACAAACTTACGAAATCTATTCAAATCTCAAATTTTTGGATTTGGTATTCATTTAAATTCATTTAAATCTTAATCCAGTGAGTCTCTTAAATTTATTTTAAAATATGTAAACATAATTAGAATAATAGTTTACATTATTTACTAATATATATCTTTATTGTTATTGTGGAGAAATGAATTTGAAAATAAAAACATATTTGAGAATTTATAAATATTGAGGGATATTAAATTTTATCTTACTTTCCTTTAAACATATAATCAATTGAAGTATAATATCTGATCTTTTTAAATAACATCTTTTCGAGAAAAGGGAAAATGTAAAAGAGAAAATATAATACCAAATTTGGGCACTCGCTAATGATAAAAATAATACTATAAGAAACTCATTCATTCAGAAAGAAAAATTCAAAACCAAATAAATATACTATCATCTTACAGAAACCCTCAACTATGTAATCGATCACAGTTTACTTCCTTTTGTTTCTAAAGTGTATAACCAATAAGTTAGCTAGTTAGGTATATTAAAACGGTTCACACACAACATGCCTCATTTTTAGTGATATGTTTTATTTAGGCAGTACCATACTCTTATTTACCCATACCATAAGTTTATAACTTCCCTCATATCCGTGATATATTTTTGTTTAATAGTTTTGATATGATTCCAATAATATGATTTTAACAGTTTATTATGACAAAATAAAATGAGCTAATAGAGTCATTAATAATTGCAATATAGAATTAAGAGTTAAAAATATGATTACTATTTGACCATTCTGAAATTGGATTTCGGTTTAAATGGTTTACAGGTGGAATATAACGATTGGTACACCCCTAATACTAGTATGAAAGTATTCAAACCCAGTGTAGTATGCTTTCGAATTAATCCACTTTGTAATATTCTGAAATAGCGGTTTTGTGGGGGGGGGGGGGGGGGGGAACTGTTGGATGTAAGATCTCGTTGATAATGGTATCAATCTCAACAACTTTTAGAACACTATTATATATAAAGCTTTACTAGATTCTGACCTGTCTTTTAAAATGACGGATATATTTTTTATTTCAATATTTTTAAAAATTTAATTTTTATATTTAAGATTTTTTTGTAATCATATTTGTGTTTAATATTAATTTTAATTTGATAAAATAGTTTCTTAAATAAATGAATTACATAATTGGACATAACTTTTATCAACATGTTATGTTTTGTTTTAATAGAATAGGTTTACATTATATTTGGTTATAACAAATTGGTATATTTTTAGATTTTAAGTATATCTGGCTAGGTCGTTATTGCTTGTAATTTTTATTAATTTAATGATTTATAGTAAAATTTAGTTTAGATTCTTTTTATAATAAAGTGGCATAATTTTTTAGATTGTAAGTATATTTGATGGGGTAACTATTTATTGTTATAATTTTTTAGATTTTCAGAATTTTTGATATTATCAATTATAGTTGTTTAGATTTTGGATTTGTAAGCAGTTGACTTCAGTTTCGAAACTATGATAAGATACACATATAATTCCTTTTATACAATGTTTGTATGTCATGATAAACTATTATAGTGAAACCTGTATAAATTAATAATGTTAGGATTACACCAAAATTATAAATTTTTATTAATTTATCGATATACTAATTGAGCCAAAAACTCAATTTGAGACTATAAAATTATATTATTTTATATAAATTTTTGATGTATAGTAGTTTATAGAGTATTAATTTAAAGAGATTATACCGTAGATGAAATAGAACTTGAACTAATTATTATCTTTCATTAGTTGGACTATTTGATATATGTTTTTGTTTTCAAAATGATAGATAGAGTAATTTGGCTGAAGACTGATGCAAATATCATGATGTCATCTTCATCTTTTTAAACCTTGGAGTTAATGAAGGAGCTAGTTGGATTCACACCAGAACAAAGGTATAACATTACGGTTCATTAAGGTCAGTGAACGTAAATGTAAGAGTCATAATGCTATGTGCCAAGCAAAATGGAACCCCGGAGAATGTCATCGCTCGATTTCCATGGATCGCATGGTTCATATGGAAATCTAGAAACGATAAAACTTTCAATGGCAATGACATTCTCCCACCAGATACGGTCGCACACGCTACCCGAGAGGAGGAAAATTGGAGAGTGCTACCAGGAGCGGAAGTGGCCGGAAAAACTATAGACACAATCACTGAAAATCTGACGAACGAGTCACCACTACCAAGATGCCAAGTGGATGCATCCTGGGTGACAAACTCGACAGTTTCGGGAGGTGGTTTCGTCTTCGACTTGGATAATGGAACGCACGCGTATGGGTCCATTGGCATGAACCAAGTCCTCTCTCCTTTGCGCGCGGAGTTCAACATCTTGCTTTCTGCAATGAGAAGTTCCCTGCAACTAGGATTAACATCAATGTCCTTTCAATCGGACTGTCTTCAGCTGGTCAAGCTGATTAATGATGAAGAAGATTGGCCAGCAATGGCTTCAGAATGGAATGAATTCATTCATATCCAAGCATCTTTTACTAGTTTTTCAATTTCTTTTATCGCTAGAGAGCGCAATGTAAGAGCAGACCTTCTTGCAAAGGCTGCTCGGCTACAAAATTCTATCTTTTCCCATGTTGACTCAGACATTCCAGGATGGTTAGCTCACAAAGCAAACCTCTTCCGACTGAATTAATAAAACATGGGGTTCGACGTAAAAAAAAAAAAAATAGAACAATGGATGCTAACATGAGTAACTATAGTTGAAAGAAGTTTTGCCACAAAAAGATCAATCATCATTTTGTTAAAAAAATGTGTTTCGTCATCTATTTTTCAGGTATAATTAGGGCGAGTCAATTGGATTAAAAATTTGAAACAAATTCATAGTATATATATGTATATATGTAAATCATGATATTAGTTGAAAGTGTCGTAAGTAGAGCAATGAAAATTCGATTATGGTTTAGAAATGTGTTAGTGAAAGATGAAGTTATTTGACTTGTTGAAGATATTAGTTGGATTGTTGCAAGTAGACAAATGCAAATTCGGTTACGCCATGAAATTAGGTTCTTAGAGTATATTAATATACTAGGTGTTTTGCCCGCATATGCGGGCATAAATTTCTTATAAATACTTATTAGTTTATGTCTTATTAATCTAAAACCAGCGTAATAAATTATTATTTATGTTTTAAATAGTTAAATCAAACATTAAATATTTATATATGTCAAATACTTTTTATCAAAATATATATTTATTATTGTGTTAAGTTTTTTTAAAACACTCATATCTTAGAGATAGTGATATTAAACAAATAAATATCACTATCCAAGATGTAACTAAATATTAAAAAAAACAACATGAATTATATCATTAAAATCAACATGAATTATATCTAAATATTAAATATTAGATAGTAATTGCCTAGTGTGGGTAATAAATATTATTTTGTAATCAATTATTTAATATAGCATATAACATATAAACTTTATATCATTAAAATAAATTAGTGAATAGTTAGAAACTAATAATAAATTAATAACCTATCTAAAAGTCTAAAACCTAATAAAAATATGACAAATAAGAAAAGTTAATATAACATATAAATTTAATATTAATAAAATAAAATTCGTTTTTATTTATATAAAATATTCATCAAGACTATTATTTTAAATTAATGATTTATTGACTCAGCTCAAAACAAATAATACATCAATGATAATTTAGTTTAAACTTAATAAAAATATGACAAATAAGCAAAATTAGCTAAAATCATGGAAAATATGACAAGTAAGCAAAATTACTTCATAAATAATAGTATAGATTTTTGTAAAGGATTAAAACCGGTTAGTATATATAACTATCGGATAATATGTGACTATATTTAATATTAACTAGAACTTGACCCGTCCGACCGGACGGGTATTTATTTATATTTTAGTTTTTTTGTTTATATTAAATTATATGTATTTGTATTATTTAAATATAAATTTAGATCAAAAATTAATCTTTACAGTTATAATAAAAATTAAAATTATAAGTTTAATAAAATATTATGATATAAATTTTAAACTAAAATAAAATAGGGGTGGATCATAATTTTTTCCAATCCCCAAATCTTAGTATCTCTTAAAAAAATAAAAAAAATAAAAAATATATAAAATATATAAACATTTTTGAAATATAATTTCTATTAAAATAATTTTACGATGTTGTTGTTTATTTTTATAGTTTGATCCGTGACCGTATAAATATTTTTTTTGTATAAATATTTGCTTTCACTTTAAATTTGTTCTTTAAAATGTATTACATAATTATGGAAAGAGTTAATTTATTTGTTTATAGTATTAATGCACATTAAATTTAAGATTTATTATGAATTTGTTGTGGAATTAATTTAAGAAATTATGCATTAAATTAGGAAAATACAAAATCCTTAAAATTAGGCTTATTAATTATTTCAGCGGCATTAGGTTATAAATATTTTACAAATCTTAAGGTTAATTTTAAAGTGTACCACACATGAGGCCGAGAACTTCTGTTTTAATAAGATAGATGACTGTTTCAATAGGCCCAGAACTAAAATATCACACATGAGGTCCAAATTAATAGATTAGATATATAAGTTGATAAAACCTTTTTCTTATACAAATAGTAATAGTTTCCCTGCGTCTCTTACAAACGACCACAATATGACAAGCACCTAATAATAATACATTGACGACCAAGATGGAACACTTACAATACCATCTATTCACACAATACCACTTTATCAGAATCCTCTCTGCTTTTTTCCAGCAGCCTTTTTTGGTGATGTTGCCTGCGGTACCGTTGATGCGCCCATCGACCTGAGGTTCTCCAGCAAAGTGTCTCTCCCCGACAAGAGAATCTTGAAGAAGCAATCCACCTCCTTTGAAACAAGGTCTATCCCACTCGTTAACTCCGTGACCGAGTCCTTCAATGGCTGCAGCACGATGGGATCTATTGACCCTTGTTGGATCGCAGGAGCAAGTTCCTTAACACCTGAATCAACAGCCTCGAGCTCTTTCATAACGGTTAAACCGTCAGATAAAAAGATGCTCTTGATCTCTGCGTTCATCGTGTTCTGCATTTGCATGAAGGATGGTGCCCATGGAAGGTCGTTTGAGACCGTGACGTAGAGCAGGTTCTGCGATGAACCTGAGAAGGCAGCAGCAAAGACACCAGAAATGTACAAAGTCTTGACCTTGACACCGTAAAGAGCACGCATCAGGACTTTTCCTTTGGCAGAGTTTTTCACCTTGGGGAGATTCAAGGTCTGAACAAGGCTGGTCAGGATTGAATGACAGCTTTCCAACCTCGGGTTCTTGGAAACGATGTGTCGCTTCCAGGAGTCGAGGGACGATTGAGCTTTGGAAAGATTCTGAGGAGCGTTCGTGTCCAAGTTATGCAAAGCAAACTGGAGAAAGAGATGGCCTTGGTTGAGGCGGCTAAGCTCAGAGCTAAAGGCGTTGCAGAGGTCAAGGAGCTTGACGCTGATGTCTAGGTAGACATCGACCCACTTGTCCTCCCAATCAGAGACAGGAAGCTCAAGAGCGGTTATAAGAGTCTTGATAGCATCGTGGGTCTGGCAAAGAGATACCATAGCTTGGCTCATCCATGAAAGAGTGAGGATTTGGGACTTTTCCTTGGGGACAAGCTTGGTAATGGAAGAAGCTAAGTTGGTCTCGAAAGTGTTCAAGAGGGAGAGAAGATTAGAGGATAGTACAGGGTTCTTGGAAGAGAGGTTCCTGAAGGGGTTTCCAAAAGGGAAGAAACCGCGTGGAGGGTCTTGTGGACGAGCCATCTTATAAAGTTTCAACTGCAGCAACGAAAGGAGAGCAAAGATCATACATCTTAATAAAACAAATAAAAATTGAATCTATATAAAAAAAAATACCAACACAAAGAGCAAATTGTTAATAGCAATTTCTCTGTGAAAGTTTATATCTTTTGGATTTTTCATCATAAATCAAAAAAACAAAGGTAAAAAGAAGCAACAGGTGCAAAACCAAAATCCGATGGTAGATAATTAAATCCCTCACTCACATACAGATCTGTTAAGTATCTTACAGATCAATAGATCTAAGAGTAAAGTCAACCCCTAAAAGAAAGGGAATAATAGCTCTATTTCTCTAACAGTAACATACCCGAATAAAATATTCATCATCATGTCTGTATCTTACAGATCTGAATTTCATATCCAAAAATTCACACAGAAAAATAGATCAAATCGAAAACATAATTATCATTAGAAAGCAAACGAATCATAAATCAACAACTCTGAAGAGGGAAGACTAATCGAACCTTACCTAAAGTGAAGAAGAACGAAACTGGGATTCGCCTGATACAAGTGTTTCTGTGCAATAGAGAGAAAGAGAGAGAGAGAGAGAGATAAGAAATCAGAGATGGAAACTAAAAGCAGAAATATCAGAGAGATTAAGAAAAGTAATTAAAAGCAAATGGAGGAGACAAGATAAGATCAACGGTAGGTGTGTTCTTACCGCAAAATCAAAGGACAATAAACTGGAGAGGGGCGGTCAGAGAAATTTCGAGGAAAGATAAGAAAGGCGTTGTTCTTATATGACTAGAACCACAATCAGCTTTGCCGTGTTTCTTTCAGATTATCATCAAAAGGAAAAATAAATGTTATTAGGTTTGACGTTGATTTGGTAAAAGACGATAGAGAGAGGAAATGCGATTATGTTTCAGTTACAGGTCTGTGACGTACCATTTAAATGACAAATGAAGAAGGCGTTTACGTGTTTCTTATTTTATTCTAGTAGGAAGGAACGCACATTTCTAGTTGCCTACTTGTTGCGTTACTGTATGAAATACGAAAAAGTCAATTCTGGCCAGCGGATGAATTGAATATTCTTTCCTGCTCTCATCCAACGGCTCAACATTATTTTGTGGTCTATTATTTTCTTCTACCTAAATCATTTGATTAATTTTTTAGAATTAACATTTTCCAATCATGGGGAGATAATAGTTTCTTTTTGTTTTTTGCAAAATTAACCATGGGGAGAAAATAGTTTTTGTAAATGACATTCCCAAAGGCCTGCTCCTGTATGAAATTTTGGGTTTCTGATATTTAATATTTGCATTACTATTAAGAGCCTCGGAAAAACAGAACATAAAACTTACAATATGAAAAAAATATGTTTGGTTAATGAACATTACTATTTTTATATGTTGTTTTGCCAGCAAACAAAATTCAAAAGGTGCATGTATACATACATTTTGAGTTCTGACGTTTGGGTACGCGACACATGCATTTTTTCATACTCAATACAAAAAGCTTTGTTAGGATGACATTAGTTTTCTTTAAGAAATATCCATGTATCAGAAAATGGAATGACTTATGAAAATTATACACATTCGCATTTGATATTTTCTTTTACCCTTTTATAAAAAAAATATTACTTGTATGTCGTCTACCTCTTAGTTTTAATCCTCCTACACGTGAAGACACTCTAGTCGTCGCTCGGGTGACGACTGTGCACTTATCTTGTGTTCACAAGCTAGTTAATCCAACTTCTTTATAAATTTTTAGGAGTTGACTGGTTTTCCCGCTACCACCCGCAAACGCAGCTTTTGCGGTTTATAGCGGTTATTGGCATTTCGAAACAATCGCAAAAAATGCTACAAACCGCTCCAAACCACTCCGAACCTTTTAAAATCAAAAGCTGGTTCCAGCTAGCATTTGCGGTTGCGGGCGGTTGCGGGAAGATAAATTTTTTTTCTTTAAAAACAGAATAAATAAAAATCATACTAAAAATATCCAATAAAAATTTTCAATTGAAATAATAGAAATTGTAAAATGTACTCATATTATATTTCAATTTATATTTTAAAAATTCAAAACTAAAATCTTTTCTATAAATTTTTAAAATTGAATAATATGATTTTATAAATATAAATTTTATATTTATCATATTATTATGATTTTTTATATTTTTATAATTACATAAAATGTAAATATTGTTAAATTATTATTTAACAGATGTTGCGTTTGGGAGTTTACCAGTCATAAGAGTCCCGCAAACGCAACCATTTCTAACAGCTGTACCAGTCGTACAAATCTCTAAAAAACGCTTAAAACCGTAACCACCCGCACCCGCAAACTCCCGTAACTGCACCAGTCAGGCCCTTAGTCTGTTTTAAACTCTTGCAACTCGGAAATTTTCAAGATAATAATCGCACATACATAAGTCCATAATTTAGTGGGTTCATACTGTCATACACACGACAATACTTAATTGTTAATAAACACAATCACACTATCTTAAAGCATCCTTGTGGGTCCATTTTGCCCCCATGCCGGTTCTTAAAGCGATAAGTTTTGATCCATCCACCAATCGTGTTATGCAACGGCACGAACATAGCGTCGAGGTTGGTCCAAAACAATTACATTTTTATAATTTATATATATATATGACATGTGATCGTTGGCAACAGATTACAAAAGAGAAAAAACAAAAAAAGAGAGGTTAATCAGACGTAACTCAAGAGCCAAAGAATGAAAAATATTATGTGAGTGAAAGTAACACAACAACAATAATAATAAGAATCAATTGAAATGGAATGGGTCGTGTGCGTGAGAAGCAAAGTCACTTAAAATGATCCTCTTTTTCATCTTAGCTTTTGCTGATGATGCCGTGAACCGCTCTCCCCACTTTCACTAGCCGCTGTCTCTTGCTTATCTCGGTTTCCATGGTCCCTCGTTGTTCGGCGTTCCTGGGGAAAAAATCGCCTCACCATTAGACATTATTTAGCTCGCAAAAAAAAATATATATAAAGACAAAACAGTGCTTTACATCGCGATAGAGTGAGTCTTCAGCTTCAAGCATATGAATGATATGCCCCATTTTAGGTCTCTTGTTTGCATCTGGATCCACACAACGCAAAGCAACTAGCAACACTCGTTTAAGAGCCTTTGAGGACGGTGGTTCCGCTATTTTGGGATCAACTACTTCTTCTGATCTTCTGTTTCCTACCATTGTTTTCAACCAGTCCACTAGATTCGTCTAAAACCAAACACACAAAGAAAGAATAAGAAAAAAACATGTAATAAAAATCTAAAAAGGGGAATAGAAACAAGGAGGGTCCACAAAAGACATACCTCTCCTTGAGGGCGACTATAATCAACAGGGTTTCTCCCAGTGATGATCTCCATGATTAATATTCCAAAGCTGTAGATGTCACTCTTCTCGTTCAACATTCCGGTGCATGCATATTCCGGTGCTACATAACTGAACAAGTAGCACAAGTTATTTCCCAAAGATTCAGTTTCATAAAGATTTTGTCTAGCATGATCATTACCCGAAGGTTCCCATGACACGGGTTGTCACATAACTGCTGTCGGAACCCAAGAGCTTAGCAAGTCCAAAATCCGAAACCTTAGCATTCCATTGGCGATCAAGTAATATATTTCCCGATTTTATGTCTCGGTGAACCACTTTTGGTTCAAGACCCTCGTGCAAATATGCCAATCTACACACAAGATATACCACTGCTAGAAAGATAGACGACTACAAATATATAGTGGGATTGCGAGAGACCTTAAAGAATCTAATTTACTTACCCTTTAGCCATCCCGAGTATAATGTTCATACGGATATCCCAAGTAAGAGGGCTGACATCACCAACATCACCGTGAATCCATTGCTCCAAATTGCCATTATCCACAAAGTCATACACCAGCATCCTGTAATAAGTAGAGAGAACTTAAAAGACATTAGTATCACAACATTTCTTTCTTCAATTTTAAAAAATAAAAAAATAAAAGGAACAATGAGCAGCAGCAGCAGCAGGAGCAGCATGGTTTTTACCTGTAAGCACCTTCAACGCAATAACCTAAAAGCCTAACGAGATTCTTATGTCGTACACGCCCAATCACTTCCACTTCTACTTTGAATTCCTTCTCTGCCTGTCCCCTGTAATTCTTATAATAAAGCACTTTCAAATCTTACACTTGATAGAGAGAGACCAAAAATCCAAAAGCATAGACGTACGTTACCCATCAAAACCACCCATGACATAATAATCTATATACAAACATATGAATTCAATAAGAAGAAGCACAATCCTACGCAAGAAGGCAGTTAACCCTCATCTTATTCACATAAAACCCTCCTTTAAACACCTTACTTGGATGCATCTAAAAATAGAAACGAGAGTAAAGGATCAAACTGAACCAATAGAGAAGAAAACAATTTTGTAAAAAAAACGTGCCTGTTATTAAGCAAGTTCTTGACGGCGACTTTAGTACCGTCGGTCAAAACCCCACGATACACAATCCCGTAACCACCTTCTCCTATCACGTTCTCTTCACACAGCCCATTCGTCGCCGCCTCCAGCTCCCTCAGTGTATACCACCTTCCCCATCCCAGATGCGAAACCTCCGGCCCTACGTTCCCGCTCCCCGAATACGACGCCGTCTCGCTCGCACTCGCTGTTCCTCTGCTCTCTCCACTCGACACTCGATCCGAGAACACCACTCGATGCTCCATCTTCCCTATATCCACCTGGATCTCCGCCGGAACGATCTCTTTAATCTCCTTAGAAATCGGCGGCGTAGCGACGGCGGCGGAAGCGAAATCGGCTCTCGGTTTGCGGTTTTTGCGGCGAGAGGTTAGGCAGAGGGAGAGGAGGAAGAGGGCGATGACTATAAGAGATCCGAGTAAGATTCCGATGACGACCCATAGCCGGAGACCGAAGATCGACGTCGGTTTAGAGAGCTCCGTATTGACGAAAGCAGCATCGAACAACGACATCTTCTTCTCAAAGGCGAATAAAATGTCCGAAACCTCCGGCGCCAAATATCTCTATCTATCTATGGATTTGTCACCGCATCGAGTGTTGAATCGAAATCAAGGAATCTAGGAATATTAAAGGAACAGAACACAAGATTTTATTAAATAAAAATTTTAAATAAATGAAAGAAGGGGAATTTAAAGAAGAGGAGGGCTTTCAGTGAACTGTGTGTGGAGGGAGGGATGAGCTGTCTTTTTGAGTTTCTGTCTCCATGTAATTATATCTGTCGTCTGACGGTGAGAGTGGTTTGAAACAAAATGACCGTGCTACCCTTCTCCACCTTCTTGTTGTCCTGAAGAACGCTAGAGTTTGGGTAAATGCAGAGGCCCGTTGGATGCATCAATCAATGACGACGTGACGATGCGATAGATAGCCGTTAGTGTGTGTTATGGTGAGGTACGGTTTCTGTGCAGTGTATTCATTCAATCTCTGCCCGGATTTACATCTTTTTTTTCACTCAATCTCGACCTTAACATTTTTGCTCCTCTTTTTTTCTTAACATAGTTTGTTTTTGTTTTAGATATGGATATCCTCTTGTAAGTTGTAACACATATTAAGTGAATAAATAACTTTTGTTAGAAAAAAGTACATCTAAAGTCGGTTTTTCTATTAAAAAGTTTAGCAATGAATTGAGAGAGAATAACTTTTTTGGTGTGGCCTCGAATATTTAGGTTGCCTCCTAAAATGGGGGTGGGGCTAAAAAGACAAAACCCATTATCGCTCTATCATATTCAATTATTCATTTCATACCAACTAAGTAATGTTTCAGATTACAATAAATTAATATCTCAACACGTCACATTACCTTAACTTTTTCATATAACAAAATTATCATATATATATATATATAGGGTAAAATCATGAAGTATGTTGGTAAGTAGGCAAAATCTATCATATGAGACTGACTGATAGTTATTTGATTATTTCCGAAACTAGAATTAAATGAAAGGCGTCATAAGTGATAGGAAGAAAACAATTAAGAATCAGGACATTATAAATCGAATGTACTCATATCTCCCAAACAACTGATAATCATTGTTCATTTGTTCTCATGGAAAATGGGCTATGGCCCGTATAAATTGGTTTGAATAGTTGCCTTATGTATTTCATAATTAGGATGTCATTCAATTTGAACGTTGTTTGTACTGGGCTAGACCTATAAAACGAACCACCATAGCTTGGTTTTCTCTCTCTCTCTCTCCTCTGCATTTAATATGAACCATGTTCAAGAATCAAAAGAAAGAAACAAACAAAAAATCTTTATACATGCGAAGAGTGCATGCATTTCTTTACCAGCAGAGACAGAGAATCATAACACATGGAGTATTACAATAATCACAGGCTGATCACATGCCCAAAGATCTATAACAGAACCATTAGTCTATTCGTTGTTGAATGCGCGTATGTTCCCTGAGGTCTTCCCTGTGCTTTTGGGCGTTAAACCCTTTTCTACACAGCCCATTTTAATTCAGTTATTCTTTGATATGTTTTAGTAGGTTAATCCCATTTATAACAGTAACGTGAAACATAAAGACACATGACCAAGAGTGTTCAGCCTTCAGAGCCTTGAAAAACCAGGATCGTCATAGTCCATTCCATATATATTTAAAGATAAAAAAAAAAACTTAAACGAGTAGCGACTGGATATTATAAAACACATGCTATATCTATTACATCTTTCTACACAGGCTTTATCTAACACCTAAGATCACAAAATATTCTAAACTCTTGGCTCGTATGTACAAGTACAACCGCCTCACTCATTTGGTCCAGTACCGGTCAATGAGAGCTCGACACGTGAAGAGAAAGAGAGTAGCAGTGTTCACTTCCTCTCTCGCTCCTCATTGTACCTAACCTAGTCTCTCTATTCACCTTTGTATGATGATATGAACCTCCGCTGTATAAAAAAACAGAGCAATCATACCCGTAAGCCAAAAATGAAGATATAACAAACAATCTGAAGCGAGGAGTAACACTTACTTGTTCTTCAAACTCGGGGCTTGTCAGGTTTACAGACAAGTTTCTCATCAATAAGAGGACCTAATGAACAAAGAACATTGTCAAGCGACAAAATTAAGATAATGTTCTTTGACTCTTGAGCCAGATGACGATTGCCACATACCGTTTCTAGATTAATTGGATCCATTTGCTTTAACCTCTGAACATGACCTGTTGTTTGTGGATCAAATACACTTCCTATAAAGCTGTACACTTGAGCGAAATTCGGCATCATCACTGTACACAAACACAGTAATCAGCACAACATATTGCAGACAAAAATCCGTAATATTGCAGAGAAACAGAGGATCATTGTACCCTTCTGGTCATCCGTCTGCGTAACGGTTCTCGTCCTCTGCCCATTATCTCTAATACTACTACTAGTAGTGCTGCAACAGTTCTCTGGGACACCCGATTCCTCTACAAATCACAAATTCATTACCCTGACTGAGATTAGTAACAGCTCAAACAAAGAAAAAAAGTTGGAAATTTAAGCACATAATAACATATTTATTTACCTTTGATCACTGGATTTGGCGTAATAACACCCCGACGTATCAATCCATGACTAGGAGTACAAATCACTGGTTGTGGATGAGTGGTGGTGTACAAGTACTCATGTTCAAGCAATGCGTTTGAAGTTGAAAGAGCAACTGCACCACCCCCAAAAAAAGAAAAGCAAAAGAAAATCAGATAGGAATTCAAGAACATAACAGAAGCAGCTGAGTAGGAAGATAGAGAGAAAAAAACAAGCACCACTTTTGGAAGCCTTTTGAGGATAAGGATGATTAGCTTTCCTCTTTGGTCGAGGAGGTGGAAGATGTTCGTTAGTTCCATTCTTCTGAACCTTGAGAAAGTATTTCTGCGCGTGGCTCCTTATCTACATAGAAATTCACAAAAAAAAAAAAAAAAAAAAACAGAGTTCTGAAAAATAAGCTCTGGTTTTGCAAAATTTTATATATTAAAGTTTTCAAGAAAAAAAGAAAGTAACTTCAACATGAATTCCAGAAATCTAAAACACTGATATGATAGAAGACAGATTCTATAAGAGAGAAAGACCTGAATAACTGTTTTTGATCCAACAAAGGCTTCAATTTTCTTCCAATCACGGTCAAACCTGTAATCAATCAGTAGTAGAGAGAGAGAGAGTTGCTGAGTTTACCACAAAAGAAGAAATTTGGAAGTAGCAAAGAGAGATAGAGAGAAGTCGTTGGACATACAAATGGAGAGCTTCAATGAACTTGTCGTGCTCCTGCTCCGTCCAGTTCTCTCTAGACTTGGTGATTGTGTATGGCTTTCTAATCTTCTTTGTTAGATCCTCACTGAACGACATCGTCTGGCTCCTTGCAGAAACAGGCATCGTTGTCGCAGGCGCCGTCGTTATCGTATGAGGTAGAGTAGTACCGAAACCTGATAAATTCATATTCATGGGGGTGGTGGAAACAAACGAAAATGGCTAAGGGTTTATTGAGACCATAAAACTCGGAAGTTCACTTTCAAGTCTGAAAGAGAGTCTCTTGCTTGCTAGTACTATACCATTTTAGGGAGAAGAAGAGTAAGGGGTATAGATTATAAAGGGAAATGGATTTTAGCCGAACACGTGTAAGGAGCCGGTTGCTCTGGTTCACAGCGTGGGACTATCAATTTCAAGACATGTGGACAACCGTCTGCATACACTGACGTCATTATATAAGTAAAAAGCAGAGCCTAACGTCACATATCAACGGCTCAAAAAGCGCCACGCGTCTGACGACTGCAATCAGTTAATTAGTTGCTGCCGCGATTCGGCGCGGAAACTGATTGTTGCCGTGCCTCGTAACACACAGTTTTTCATTTTGTGGCTGTAGTTCAAACTTTCAAATCAGTCATCAGGTGGTTTCTTCTTTCTGGTAACACAAACGCAGCATAAACATCTAATTCTAGATTCTAACACACTAAACAAACAACACATACACCTTTTTAGCTTCAAAAACAAACATCAATCAGAATCTTAGCTTATCGGATATTTCCACAAACCGAATAAAAAAAAAAAGAGGTTAGAAACAAATACACACACATATTACAGATGAAAAAAATATGTAATAAGGTTGGTCGATACGAATCAGACAAGACAACACCACCGATCGTAAACAACAAAAATGTAAATCCTACAAAACGTAAGTGAAAAGAAAACATAGAAGAGAAACTCACAAAAGAAGAAGAAAACTCTGGTTTCTTCTCTCTCTTTTGTTTTTCTCAATCGATCCAACGTGTGACGCCATCGTCTCCTACTATCGCCAGAATCTCCACACGCACGTCCAAACTCGCCTGCAAACATTGTTTTAACCATTTACACATACAAACAAACAAACATGGTTTTTTCCATTATGAATTGTTTGCGGGGGTGTGTGACAGAGAGACTTACAGAAGAATTCCTGCAGTTGACAAGCCTGCATTCGTCCAAAGAACCTTCTAGAGTCCAACTCTCCCACACGTCAAAACTGTGGCTCGCAAACACAAACTCCATTCTTCTATTGATCTGCATACAACCCGAGTTATACAGCTTTCCAAACTTTGACTTACCACTTGACTGAGTAATGTAAAAGAGGTACCTGCAATAACTTCCCACCCGCAGCAAATGATCTCAGACCCACAGTGTCCTGGAGAACAAACAATTTCATCCACCAGTACCAATTAGCCATTCATATATATATTATATAAATAACTTTTCTAATCAATGAGATGCCGCTCAATCCAACTACACAACTACAAGAGCCATTTTCTGTTCACCCAGCTTCTCCATTGATAGTATCCAACAACTTTCAACTTCACTCTGGCATTGCAAGCAAAGGAAAATAACAAGGGAAGAGGAAAAACAAGTTTACCTTGTTTCTGTATGCGATAATGAATTGTGCAGCCGGATCCCGTTTGGACACATTTGACAAAGTATCGAGGAACCAACCACCGTTTTTCGTTCTTTGCCTTGAAACATGCAGACCCGAGAGGTCTTTTGCATACATGGCTATTACATATCCATCTTTCAGCAGTTCACTTGCGTTTCCAATGAACTTCTTGCTTGACCTTACAAGCTGGTTTTGATGCATCACTTCAAGTGGTGTTTTCCTGCTTCTTGAATCCTCAGGGGAAACACATCTAGAACTGGAACTTAGTACTTCTTCACTGTCACTCATAGCAATATCATCTCTTCGTGAAGTACTACTTTCTTCTTCATGTAGTCCTGAGGAACCCTCCGCTCTTTGCATGTGCTTTTGCTGTGAATGCCTCTTTTTGGCTTTCTTACCGGATCTGCTGCGTCTTACTTCAGGTTTCATGGCAGTGTTTTGAACAGGGCTCAGAGATTCCTTAAACTCACTAGCCTCTATAGGAACGATGTCGGTGCTGGTGAGAGTACTTTGTCCCTGTTGCCTACTGGTGGATTCCACTAGTGCTAATTTGTCATGTCTGCTGATGGGTGATACTTGTTCATCATCTTCATCACTTGCTTCAAGTTCCTCATCAGAAACAGTGTTGGTTGGTATAACACCATCTAAGAAAAATGAATGCAAGATAGAGATGGCCTTTTCTCTAATCTCCATCCATACTTCCTCACTGTAATCTGCACTACGAGGTAGGATTAGCACATTCGGCATTTCCTTCACCTGCAAAATTCAAAACCAAGATACAATGAATGGCTGGATTTGATAAGAGCATAGGGAGCAAAAACACAAATGGAAAAGAAATCCATACCCATGCTTCCATCCATTGAGGACCTTCGGCACCATCAATGGCGCAACCAGCTATGGTACCATCAATTAGAAGTTGTTTCACAGCACAATCATCCAGTAGCTGGCAGCTTCCAGTATTCACAAGAAAAGCCCCTAACGTAATAAAAAACCAAAGTTTATATCATCTTCAATCTAAAAAAATTTCATTCGAGTGAAGAGGAGACAAGAGAGATGGATGATACCAGGTTTGATATGCTGCAAACAGTCAGCGTTGAGTATCTGAAGGGTGTTGTCAGTTAAGGCACAGTGAAGGGAAATGACATCACTAGCTGCAAGTAGATCATTCAATGTATCCATTCTTCGGGCAGCACGTGGGAACCTGGAGGGCCTGATTCGTTCTTCGTCTCCCTTGACAGATGCAAACACAACAATTTATGGAAACATCCAACTCAAATGATAAACATCTAAAAAGCATGTAGAAGAAGTTGAACCCACAGCTCAAGAGAGAGAGAGAGAGAGAGACCTGAGGGAGATCAAAGTAGAGCACAGTCATCTTGAAAGCCAAGCTCCTGCTCGCCAAATACCTAGCGGACACAGATCTGCCGATTATCCCCAAAACCATACCACGGCACCTTCTCATTCCCCTGCAAAGCGGCTGAAGCGATCCTAGCCATCCCGAAGCCGATAGCGCGTGTCTCGATAGCAAGTGCGTCCGCCGGAGGAGTCCAAGGATGAGCGCCATGACTGTGTCCGCGATTTCCTCAGCTCTGGAAGTGTCGACATGGACGAGACGGAGACCTAGGTCGGCGGCGAGAGTCGAATCGACGGCGCGATCGGCAGAGCCGAGGCACAGAATGAGCTGGTGAGGACGGAGGCGGCGCTGAGCTGCACGCGGAAGGTAAGCGAGGGAATGGAGGAGGACGGCGGTGGCGGACTCGATCTTACCGTCGGCGATGCGGCTGAGAGGGACGTATTCGACACCAGCAACGCCGGCGAGTGAGTCCTGCTCGAGCGCGCAATCCTCGACGCAGTTGAGTGTGACGACGAGGGGAGTCGCCGGTGACGGCTGTCCACGATGTGACATTGTAGCAGAAGGACGGATCTTGCTCATCTGCTTCTCTTCTTCTCGCTTACTCCTCCCGAGGAGTAAATGACATCTTCAAATTTTGGGAATTAGGGGTTCAATGTTGTAAATTCGCAACAATACAGGGGCTTAAAATTGAATTTATTAATAATTTTTAAAGGTATCATCTCATTACATATATTTCTTTTTTAAATTCACGAGGAGCATATATACTATTTGGTCCGAATCTAAATGCCGTGATACGACGCCGCTCCAAGTAAATTACACAACTACACATGTACACTTCCTCCTACGTCATACTATTATTTCTTCACGACCAGGAACAAACACACAAGCTCCAGCTTGTGGCAGCGACAACAACACGACATCTCTTTTTCTTCTACACAGAAGCAAGCAAGCAAGCATATACTTGAACAAAAACAAAAGCACTTTTGTTGACTCAAGACAAAGACGGGAACACTCACTTGTATGTTATATGAACAAAGCCGTATAAGCGATGAAAAACGAAAACAAGTCTCTC
The DNA here is from genome assembly GCF_000801105.2 of Raphanus sativus. NCBI lineage: Eukaryota > Viridiplantae > Streptophyta > Magnoliopsida > Brassicales > Brassicaceae > Raphanus > Raphanus sativus. The sequence continues at coordinate 777,250 of NC_079511.1, read as the reverse complement.
TATACAGCTCTATCTACCAAAATTCTATCTCCAGTTTTTTTTCTTCTTGCTTGCTCCCTCCACTCCACTCCACTGCGGAAATCAAATCATTCATAGTTCCCACCGTTCATTCATTCATACATGTCAAGATGGATCAGAAGAACCTCCTACGAAGGTTACTAGTAGTAGCTTGATATGAACGCATGAGCAATCCAACTCCAATGCCTACGCCGAGGCACATCCCAAGACCTATCCCAACTCCAACTCTGACACCAGCATTGAACCATGAGAGTTGACCATCCTCATCCACGTACATCCCTTGAGGGTAGTACATGTGTCCCATTTTCATTTCAGACTCATCCTCGTACTCATCAACTTCTGACTCCATGTTCTGCAGCACCAAACGAGAAACAAAGGTAAGAAGTAATCTATTCCAGTGATGTTAATCACGGAATGAATATCTGGCTGCAACAACATTCATTAATCATCAATCAATCTACCTGTGGTAGTTTGTGTTGGCTGGCGAATTGATCAGCAGTGGTAACAATGTCTTGCTCCTCCTCAGGGATAGCGTGGAGTGTGACGTGCCTGGGCACCTTCCTCCTGGGACTCGCCTGAATGGTCTTAGTCAAGATGACGGGAAGAGCACCACAGCAACCAGCAATATAAACCTCAACGGAGGGAGACGCAACGCCTAGCTTCGGCCTGAAAAAAGATCCCATAGCCATGTAACAATCCATGCCCCATCCAGTCTTACTATTCCACGCACCTTCGATCCTATCCAGATTCCCGCACAGCACCATCTCCTCCTTATCGTAAACCTCCAACTCCACGCATCCCGTCACGCGCACCGCCTCCGTGCTCACGTATGTCACCTCCGACGACTCCCTGTCCACTCTGTCGCGTCTGAGTTTGAGAGACGCCGTCTGCGAGGGGGGAACTCGAGCGCCGTTTACCTCGAGGGAAGCGCCCGTCTCGCGCCGAGGGTGACGGAGGGTGAGAAAGTCAGGCACGTTCTCCACGACGCAGGGGGCGATGCGGACGTAGAACAGACGCACCTCCAGCCACGACGACGATTGCGTCAACGGGATTGATGCCGACGACGGCGCAACCGCCGAGGTTCTCATGTCGTACGATTTGGCTGTAGCCAGAGGATCCGGATGATGATGATGATGATGATGATGATCCCTCGATATCATCGACAAGAGTCTATTCCAATTTCGCAAATTTGGCCTCCGATTACCAGAGAGAGAGAGAGAATGAATGAGAGATATTTTTTTGTCGTTTTCGTTTGAGGTTAGGTTTTTGGGGTTTGAGATATTTTTCAAGGTAAAAAAAAGGGTCAAAATTATAGTTTTTTGTTTTGTTTGAAGACGCGGTAAAAACGGAGCGATGGTCAATGGAGAAACCGACAAGATAAATTTCTCTACACACGCACGTGTGTCAGTTCTTTTTTTTTTGTTTCTTTTGAATGCTAAATTGTGTGATAACTGGGCCACAGTTTCGTTTTTCTACAAGTTTGGATTTGGGCCTCGCCAAATGCTATCAATCCCTACGATCCATGATGATCTTTTAATAATTCGTGATCTGCACGTTAAAATAATCCTAGTAAACTCAAACATTAAGCATGGAGTGTCGTACTACTGTTTTTTTGTAGTGTAATCAGTGTAGTTAGTGTTTTCGTATGTATTTAAATTCTATAACAAAGTACGTTTATCAATTTTGTTTATCTTAATGATAATCTGTATTAAAACGGTATGGCCGTATATTCATACTAGCAATCTGTTAACAAAGAGTGTATAATTCCAGTTGCTGATAGTACACTAAGTGTGTGTGTATATATATATATATATATATGCGTGGCTAGTTAGACCGATATTATACAAATTTTAGGCATTTTTCGAGCGCAAATGCATGATACAACTTTGTGAGTGATGATGTTTCCGCGTCTACTAAACATACTATATACTAATGCGTGCCTCACTGGCTTATAATGCGTTTCATTTGCCAAAAGTTAATGATATGGCTGTTTTTTTCAAGATAAGGTCACGTTTTATATCTGCAAACCTAATGTAATACTCCCTCAGTTTTCTTTTTTTATAAGTCGTTTTAGAATCTTGCACATAGATTAAGAAAAAACATAAATTTCTTATATTTTCTAAATAAAAACATCATTAATTATTTACACAGTTACAAATCAACCAATGAAAAAATAGAAAACATATTATCATTGGTCATACAACATTAACTGTTAATAAAATTTACATAGAAAACTGAAAACGTCATATAATTTGGAACAAAAAAAATCATCTAAAACGACTTATAAAAGAAAACGGAGAGAATATAATAAAGCAACCTCATAATAATAATAATAATAATAATAATAATAATAATAATAATAATAATAATAATATACTGTATAATGATTCACAAAAAAAAGCAATCTCATTCTACTCATTTGGGTCATTGACCGTACCTCAAATCCTTTTTTAATCACAGCAATTATATTCTTCTTTTTTAGAAAATGCTTAGCAATTATATTCTGCCCTAGACGTACTTTCCTATAATTTTAGAACGAAAAATTATGAGTCGTTGAAGCTTATAGCATTAGGAGATTACACACCGTTCAATCTCAGATCTTGTCGGATAAATCTGACCAGCTTTGGATATATATTTATAGGCCGGTTGTAAATGTTTTCTTCTTTCTCCTCTTTTGCTAACACGGAAAGGACTGGAGCTTGTCACTTCACCATCAGGTTTAGTAGGCAAACTTAGTGACAAAGTTCAAATTAAATGAGATTCACAAGGCATCAATATTAATTACGTTTTACATTATTAGAGATTTGCAGTTCATGTGTATGTCCGTAACTTAAGATCCGTGTCGGAGGTATACGTAGTTGGTTTTACTTGACTTGTTTTGTATTATGCGCCTATGCGGTGTGATGTTGACCGTATTTTAGATTCGCATTTGTTAGTTTCGGTTGAACTAAACTAATCTATTTCGTAACTTTTAATCAACATTTAATTCGTGATCAGGATTCGCGCTGACGCTGGATTATAGTAAGAAACCTTATAGTAATGCTTTTAAATTTAACTAACTGACGACATATTTTGTTTTGCCTTAATGTATAGTCTTCAGTTATGTACTGCATTAATATCGTTGTTATATTACATAAACAGTTAAGGAAACTATACTCTCCGTTTTTATCTAATGTCCTTCTATGTATTTCCATATATATTTAAAAAGTCTTAGAGCATCTTTATCCCTAGAGTCCATTAATGTCTCTTAATCACTTGTTTAATAATAAATTTGTGTTAAGAATTTTAGCTAAGAGACACCTAAATTTGTATCCTCCATTGCAAGTTTCTTAAGTAAAGGTTTTTAAAAAAAATGAAAGAACTTGAGAAGAAACATTTGATCTTGTGAATACATTTTCATTATCCATATCATTTATACAAGTTTCTGGTAATACAACATTTTATAATGGACGTTGATGCTGCACTAGGTTAGAACTTGACGATTGACATTTCAACACAAGTTTCTAATCTTTCCATATAACAAAGAACAAGAGAACAAGGAAATGAAAATTTTTTGGAAGCATAGAACCTAAAAACAAAGAAATGAAAACTTGTGGAAGCAGAGAACCTAAAAATTGATGGTTTCTCTTGCTCTCAGACTATGATCAATACTCAAACCCTGCTACAAAGGCTGATGTCTCTAACTCAACGTACAAAGGCTATACATATCACCTAACTTAAAAGTTCTGCGATTCACCAAAGAAATTTCTTCATCCCAAGGCCATTGCAAGTAAAAGTTTTGAGATTGAGATTGAGATTGATTACATCTATTTTCCCAATATGAGTCTTGTTTTGCAGGTAGATCGGGGCATTGAAATTCCCAATCTGAGTCTTGTTTTGCAGGTGAATCTACCAAAAGGGCTAAGAGACTGATTCTTCAAAACAAGAAACTCTAATAAGCAGGAAACAGTTCATTCACATCCAAAGCTGAGAACTTTGTTTAATAAAGTTTTGAGCTTTGATAACATGAGCAGAGCAACAACAAGAATCAACTAAGAGAGAAAAGAAAACGAACCAATGATTTCGCTTGGAGGTACTTCGTCACAATATCCACCCACCTACTCCGCGTCCGTCACCACCAAGCTGCAACCCCACGAAATTCTCAAAGTCCTTGTCTTTCTTCTGGTCTCGATACTCATTAGCTTCAGATTCATCAAAGCCACGATCTTTATTCTTTAGTTTGTTGTAAGAAACAACGCCGGAGCATATGATCTGAGGAAGGAGAGGTCCGTTATAGGCTATAGGGAGAGAGATGGCGAGGAAGATATACAGACGAAGAGAGGAAAGACTTCTGTTTTTTCTTTCATAGCGACACCTGTCCTCTAAGACACAGCTCTTCCAACTCTTAAGTAAGAGGCACCTCTTGTGGTAATTCCATTTTTTCTTTTTCTTTAAATCACAATTACACTAAGAGTTCTTCTAAGATACAGCGTTAATGCTGCTCTTATCGGATCACTAAGTAGCACGACGTCATTTCTGAGATTAGTAAAGGGGGTAAACTAAAATGTAACGAGCTAGACTTTTTAACGTCGTATACACGTATAATGTCTAAAACTAGCAAAACCATTACTAGCGGCTGTAAGTACAGCTATTTAAAAGATCCACAGAAGATTTAAATTTGGTCAAACCATAAAGCAAAGTGCATTTGTCTGTAGAATTATCTTTTCGTCGAAAGTTTGCTATAACTGAATATACTAATATACGTCAAAATGTGTTTACTCTTGGTTAATTGTTATGCAAAAGTCCTCCTAGGACCAGCAATCGACGGTCTAAATCAAAAGCTGAAGATGGAAGCATCCCATAGATGCTAAGATTTAAGTCCTTTAATTCATTAGAAGCCGCCTTTTTAAATAATCCATATCCCACTCTAATCACGTCTCGTTTCCTAAAGCCGCAGTTACTGCGTGTGCCAACGCGTGACCAAGACAGTCCAATACTACTATTTTTGTTAGAATTGTCGAAAAATATAAAACCTATATCTGTATATTTCGTGGACGTAAAATATTCGGAAGAGAAATTAAATCATTTTACGTGGGCAAACACGTGGAATTGTAGCTGTTTCCCACTACGCATATAGTCTCTGTATTATTTTATTATATTCTCTTCAGCTGTGGCAATACTATTTGTCTTTGTTTGGGGAATCGAATTCGTGTAGAACTGGTAAACTGGTGGTGGGATAGTGAGGACTCAATTATTAGATATTTTTTTTGAAATATATACGCTATATTTAATATAAAAAATCAATCATAGAATCGTAGATTTAGACATGAATTCAAAGAGGGGTATTGACAAGTTTAGTGATAAAATACATAACAAAAGTTTTTTGTTTCCTCCTTTACATATTTACCATGCAAAAAACCGAAAAGAACAACCATTGAGTTGTAGATTTAGACATAGATCCAAAGAGGGCTATTGTGATAAAATACATTATCAAAAAGAAGTTCTTTTTTGTTTCATCGATTACATAAGTATTTACCAAGGAAAAAAAACTGAAAAAACAACCAACAACCTTATTGGATATTGCAACATGTCTCTCGGCACCATTTCATAGAAAGGACAAACAGTATAAATTTATTCTCGTCCAAAAAGAAAAATACATAAATTAAAATATGCTCCTACTATATTAACAAAAAAAGGCAAATGAATTAAAATAAAATATACTAATATTAACAAAAGGAGTATATTATAAAATTTCTGGTTAGGAATTGGTTTATAATATAAAAAGGAAAATGACGTGGATAAGATCAGAAATAAATTTCAATTCCTTTCAAAGGGTCAGAAAATGGAAACAACAAAAACCAAAGGACGGAAAGTAAATGACGTTGAGCAGCACTCGAAGACGTAATCTTGACACGCGCCTTATCTCACGCGCATGAGATGGCCCGAAAAGAAGATCTCTTCGTCCCTCTCGTACCATTCATTCAATTCATTATTATTGAGACACTCTTTCTCTCTGCATGCATCTCTCTCTCTCTCTTAATCTCCCGTGGTTGTCAGGATTTGGGATTCTTTTTTCGTAATAAAAAAGATCAGTGTCCAATCTCTCTTATCATCTTCAAAAGTTTCCTATTATTTCATTCCTCTTCTCATCCTCAGTTTTCTCTAACTCAGAGACAATCTTCTTTCGCATTTCTCTCTCTCCAAACAAAAGTACAATCCGAGAAAAAAAAGAAAACAGAGCAATGAAGGTTCATCTCGTATTCTCTCTCTCTCTCTTTCTGTACACGTATGCAAGATTTGATTCCTAGTACTTGAATTTCTATAAGAAAATGGGTTGTAGATCCTTGTTCATTTTTACTATGTTCACACACACATACGCATGCATGTCACTGTGCGTATGTGTATACCACACATCAGTAGTGTTTTAAGTATTTTCTTTTAAACCTTCAAATCTGTGTGTTTTGTTCCTTTTTGATTCTCTGAGTTATTCTTGCCGATTCAATGTCTTTTAGTTATTTGCATGATCTGTAAGCTTCCTGAGAGAATACCTAAAGACAGAAGATTAGTTAGCTCATATCTGTGCTCACGTCACTTTAGCTATATATTTCACTGAATCTCATAGAATCTGTCGGTCTTTTGTAATACTTGTGCAGAAAATCGTGTTAAAGCTGGATCTGCATGATGATAAGGCCAAACAAAAGGCCCTTAAAACAGTTTCTACTCTCCCAGGTAATCATCCTCATCAAATTTTCTTTTTTTTTGTTCTCGGCATCTTCCTAGAAAACAAATTGTTAGGGTACACATTACAGATCTCTTTATGTATAGTTATCACTTTTTAGAAAAATAGTTCACTTATGATTCTAAGCAAACTATTAAACCACTGGTTTCCGGTCAATTTGGTCCGGTTCAGTTTCTTATTTGTTTGGTGGGGTACACGTATAAACAAGAAAATTGTTTCTATATATAAATTTTCTTTCAACAATCACGAGCTGTTCTGACAGAGGTGTCTCCTTTTTTTCAACAGTGACGGCACGGTAAAAAGTTGCGCCATATTTCAATAATTGTATTTGTGAAACCCATTGCTTTAAGATTTGGAACAAAGTCACATCTAGGGCCACTATAGCTTTCATTGAATGTGCCCATCAATTATAATAAAATGTCAAGTATTTCTTGTTTGTTTAATCCACAGTATTTTCTCCATGAGATTATTTGCTAGTGGCTCCTTTGATGAACTTGGACACTTTATCAAACTTGCAAAGTTTGTGTCTCTATCTTTATTTTGCTTTGTTCTTGCTTTTTCGAAAAGGATCGCACATTGTTTGCTAGATGTTGCTTTGTCCATGTAACCGTATCAGTTTATTAATGAAGAATGTTTTACAAAAAAAAAAAAAAAAAAAAACCACAGTATTTTACTTTACTTATCGGTATTGTCTCTAAAATGCGGTGACTTATATGAATAGGGAAAAGAATTTAAATAGCTTTAAGAAAAATGATGGTAACTTTCATCTTATTTTTAATAGGTATCGATTCGATTGCAATGGACATGAAGGAGAAGAAGTTAACGGTGATTGGAACTGTTGATCCGGTGAATGTAGTCAGTAAGCTAAGGAAGTACTGGCCGACGACTGATATCATATTGGTGGGACCTGCAAAGGAGCCGGAAAAAGAGAAGAAGGAGGAGCCAAAAAAGGAAGGTGGAGGCGAGCAGCCGAAGAAAGAAGGAGAAGCTCCAAAGGAAGAAGGTAAAAAGGGCGGAGAGGCTCCGAAGAAGGAAGAAGAGAAGAAGGAAGGTGGCGACAAGAAGGAAGGAGAGAAGAAAGATCAACCACAACCGCAGCCACAGCCTCAACTACCACCACCAGATCATGTGTTGGAGCTTGTAAAGGCGTATAAAGCATATAATCCTCATCTAACAACGTATTACTACGCCCAAAGCATTGAAGAAAACCCTAACGCTTGCGTTATATGTTGAAAAACATGTATAATATAATACAATTTGGGTGAAAAAAATGTGAAAAGATGGACCGATCTATACTGAGGAAGAAGAATAAGAAATAGAGGATATATCTTAGACTAAGATATGCCGATTAGGATTAGATCGGATATGTTAGGTTCATGTTTCCGAAAAAAGTTTTTATTTCGATGATTTGGTTTGTGTATATATCGTTGGAGATTACTATAATTTCTATTGTTTATTTGTTTGTTTGGACTTTGAAGGGAACTTTTGTATACATATATACAGTAGGATGGTGTTAACGCATTTTAGTTGTGAAATACTAATTACAAGAGTGCTTCTATGTGTATATATAATTTATTAATATCTCATGGAATGACGAAATTTCGAATATATGTTTTATCCGTTACATAACTACGCAAAATCACTAACGGTCATGGCAACAAACTTATTGGGTACTTTTCTTCTAAGCTATTAGCTTTTTCCATGTTGGCTCATCTGATCCCTTTCTTTTCCACGATATAGTTAGACTGTAAATAGCGAATCAAAAAAGGAATAAATGGAATAGAGAGGAATGAAATAGATTCATTCCATTTATTTTTTGACAAAATTATTATGGAATGGTTTTCTTTGTATTTTTTTTTTAATAATTGATGGAATGAGCATTTCATTCCATTCACTATTAACTGATAATTTTTTATGGAATTAGTGGAATTTATCATTCCAAAGCATCCAATTCCAAAAATATGTGCAATTCAGTTGCAGCCTTAATATTGCACTTCTGTTAAAATCCAATCTTCCTTTAAAATTAAAAAAGCTTACAACCCCAAAAATCAAACTAGAAATATGAATGAATATTGGATTTTTTTTTTTGGAAGAATATTGCTGAGTGAATAGATTTAACATTCTTCAAAAAAAAAATCAAATATTCGTTTGTGTTTCTAGTTTGATTCTTTGCGAACCTTTTCAATTCTGGTAATTCACAAATCTCTTAACAATTATTTTTTAATAACTATTAGATATGCAAAACATAAAATATGTATTGGAGCCATTATATTATGGGTGTAAGTTTAGGTGCATATATAGATGTTGTTGGGCGGTTTAGAGCATCTGTAACATCAATCTCTAAGGGAGAATTAAAAAAAAAACAATTAATTAGTGGATTTCACCAAAAGTTAAGGATGCAATTTTAAAAATTCCTAAATAATGATTCTTTTTAATGAATCTTTTCACTGTCCCCATAACATGTGGTGGTTCACGATAGGTCGATACTTCTTTTCTCTTAATTTGAAAAAGAAAAAAAATAATTTAAAAATTAAAAAAAAACATTTTTTTAAGGATTTCAATGGTGCTCTTATGACATTTACGGTAAATATGATGTAATCATTCTGTTAATTTATTACTTCTGTTTTGCACGAAGCCAAAGGCAGCCTTCATGACCATCTGATGAGTCACTTTTAGAAATGTAAAAAAAAGATACGATTTTAGATTATTTTGTCTTAAAATTTACTTTTATTTCAATCAAATTTAAAGATTTGACTCTTTATTTCTAACAACACCTAAAATTTGACGACATTTTCAATAGATTGAATAACATGTCTTCACATAGCCAAAAATATTATAAATGTCATAGATCAAGTTGACCCAGCTTGAAACCAAATGCAAATGTGAAAGCTTTTGGGTTGGTAGCCACCTAAAATGTGCATGTGAAAATCAAATAAAAACTTCCGCTGTTTTATTATTATTGTTCCTGTATATTATTACGGGTTAAAGCAGAATACATGACAAAGTAACTCTCGTGAATCCAAAAAGAATTATTCATTACAAAAGAAAAAGAAATTAGAAATGTATGCCCGTGTCAGTATTTCTACGAAACAAATAAACATATTACGTTGTTATCTCCCGTAAAATAATATTGATGATTATAATTTGTAAATGGACAGACATATACCTACACTTATATAGATACATATAATTCTATACGAAAAGGATTGAATTCATTTACCAAAAATGTCGAATTTGATTTTTGTCATATATAAAACTTAAGAAAATTATGCACTATAGCGAGAACTTGGGTGATGACACAACAGCGACACCAATGAGCATATGGTAGATCAAGTCTTGGTTTGTCTTATAATTTTATTTTGATTATTACTCGAAAAAAACTTTGTGTGATCAATAATAAAGTAATTTATTACACTTTTCCTACTATGTAGTTGATGAAGTTGGTGTATCAGACCTCCGCCCGGGTTGTCATTTTGAAATTTCATTCGTTCGATTGAGACGTGTATCACGGTATCAAATCAACCAAGAGCGGTCCAACGCACGTCCTATCTTCACCGGTTACCTACCAAGTGTTAAGAGCCTATAAATAAAGACAACACACATATTTGTGATATAAATATGGTTTCGTCAGCTTAATAGCTTTCTTAATCTGAGATTAATGAAATCGAAACTAATAGATAACAGTTTTATCAAAAAAGACTGAATCATATTTTTTGTTTCACTCAAGCTGACGATTCATCAATAGCAAAAAAAAAAAAAAAAAAAAAAAGAGAGCTGACGATTCATAACACTAGAGATGTCATCATGTTTGATAGCTGAACGTTCTTAGCAAATTTGTCACTTTGTAACGATTTAATAATTTGGGTTCTATCATGTATGGTGCAGCTAAATTACTGATGATGATGAAACTTTCAGCACCCACCATATTATTGGCCAAGGCACAATTACATAGTAATTTGTTCAACATTAAGTACATTTAATAATTATTTTTAATAGAAATAGGCATGGTGGCATGCATGTGTGATGTATTGGGCGAACAACTAAACATGGTCCTAGAAAAATCGAATAATTAACAAATTCTCCATTACGTACATTTCAACTTCCCCAACTAATAAACTGTAGTTTCCAATTATAGATTATGAAAGTATAATATTTCATTTATTACACACAACAATTAAAGAAAACCTTCCAAAAGGACAACTACTACACACCAGCACCACCAGGATAATCCATGGATCAAATCCTGAGTGAGAAAAAAAGACAGAAAGAAACTAACCACACAAATCTTAAAAGTTACCATTTGACCCCAGAAAAAAAGCTTGTAGTCAAAATCAACCCTAGTGTTGAAGTTGAATGATTCAAATTTTTACAATAAGAAAAAAACATAAGCTTAACGACTTACTAATTAAAGATCAATTAACACTTGAGGTGACTAGTTCATCCAATTGCTCAAGCGTCCAACCTTATTGTTTCATGTTCGGAGAAGAGGTGAATGTGGTGACATTATACCGGGCGAGGAGAGTCCATCCTCGTAAAGTCGTCGGAAACTTAGGCGGAGATTGCTCTGCTTCCATTTCTGCTTTTTAGCATTGTTGTTCTGAATGATCTGATCATTATTCGATGCTTTCTCAGCGACCTTGTTGCTATTCTTAGACATGAAATCTTGGATCCGTCGAAGCGCCACATGAAGAGTATCATCGTCCATGTTGGCAAAACAAACCCTAAACCACCCAGGTTCCGTGCATTGGAAGGAAGAGCCTGGTGAAACATTGAGCTTCACTTTGTTGATGATTATATGCCAAAGCTCGATCTCAGATTTAAACGAGTTACGGTTTCTTAGTAGATGTCTCAGATCCATCCACACAAATAAGCCTGCAGTGCTTATCAAACAAGTAATACCTGCTTTCTTGAGCCCTAAGGTTAAAGCATCATGCCTTATCCCTAGCCTTCTCGAACTTTCCATAAGGAAATTATCCACGAACTGATCATCTGACAACATCGAAGCAAGCATGAGCTGTGTCTGAGACGAAACCAGTCCGAAACTCGACATCTTTCTTGCGCATGACACGACCAAGTCGTTGTAAGAATACACTATACCAACTCTAAAACCGGGAAGTCCCATGTCTTTGGAGAGACTATAAACAATGTGAATCAAGTCAGCGTTGACTTCAGAGTCACCTAAATCTTTGACCACCTCAGCGACGCTCACAAAATTTTCTCCAGCGAAGACGGTGGCAGCGTAGATTTCGTCAACGACTAGGTGAATGTTCTTTCTTGTGACAAATCGGACTATGTTCATAAGTGTGTCCTTGTCTAAGATTGTACCGAGTGGATTTGATGGGTTGGTGAAGAGTAGGCCTTTGACATTTTTGTTGGACTCCAGAGCTTTTTTGTAAGCCCATTCCACGGCCTCGACGTTTAATTTGAAGTTGTTGGAGCTGGAACAGTGAACCGGGACTATCTCGACACCTGTACGCCACCTCAAGTCTCTATCAAATCTGTAAAAGAAAAAGATTTTAATGATTGTCTGTGAGCTTACTCGTTGTATCAAGACCATGACCCTGTTCTAAACTGCGCTAGGCGCTAGTCGGGCGGCGAGTCCGGGCCTAGCGAGTTACCGAAAAATCGGGGAGTACTCGGAGATTACGCGGGGCCTAGTTTTAAATACAATTTAATATATTTATAATATGTTTAGTTAATTTTAAATATGATGACACAAATTCTTATACATAATTATAACTTTTTTAGATAATTTTTTGAAACGATCTCCTTTCAATTTATCGAACATTTAGATTTGGGCGTGTTTGATACGAGAAAATCCCTAATGTAGTATATATGTGTTTGTTTTGGGTTAGATAACTAATTGTAACTATTTAGTAATCAATAATTATACAAATCTGTTAATAATGAATAAAAATAATCAATCGTATTTCAGCTTAAAAAAAAAAAAAAAAAAAAAAAAAAACTTAGGCGGTCAACGCGGGATTAGGCGGGAATTAGGCGGTCAACGCGGGAATTAGGCGGTCAAACGCGGGTCAACGCCTGGATTCACCGATTTGGCCCAACTCACCGCGGCCACCCACCGAATAGCGCCCAGACGGCCGCCTAGACGGCCGCGTTTTTGAACAGGGAGACCATCAAGTTGAATTGAATACCTTACACGTGTGTCAAAACTCAAAAGTAGAAAAGAGAGTCAAAACTTGATACTTATGCTATTAACACATTTTGATTTGAAATTTGTTAACCCAAAATCAAAAGTATGTGAGAGTTACATTAGTGAAATTGGCCCTAACTTTTTTCTTTCTTTTCTTATAAGTTATAACCCGTTCACACTATCCATCATCATAGCACTTTTTCCTTATTTCACAAAATAATCATTTTAACAATTTCCAGTCAAATTAAAATATATAGGATTTAATTTTATCACTTAAAATAGAACATATAATATTCTTTTGTGTTGTTTCGATGCTAACTTCCACTATGATAATAGTGAAATTTCGTAGCTAAGATAATAGCGAAATTTTAAAACATATAAAACCGTACTCTAACATGTTCAATAGTATTTATTGTCAAAATATGAAAACACTTACGCGGCATAATAAGGAGACGGAACAAGAAAAACATCGCCGGGATCGGCGAGGCAGAACATAATTGTTTCATTGGCTCCGGTAGCACCGCCGCTCATCACTATCCTCTCCGGATCAAACGTTACTCTTCCGCCTCTAGCTTTTCCCATGAAATGTGCAATTGCCTTCAGTTTGAAAAATTCGGTTAAATAAAATACCGAAAGTAGCAAAGTTAGTTTTCTTTATCCTATGCATTCCATATCTATATTGATGTCAAGATGCCACCCTATATAAAATGTTTGTCCAAACTGGTTATTTTGTCAATATCTGAATAAACCATGGACAAACCCGAATTAAAACTAACAGCAGGGAAATAAACTGAAAAAAAAACTTTTTTACGTTTTTTTTTTGTAAACTAAAAAAAATAAAATCAGATATATCCAAGGTGCGTAACGTACGTATATTAACTTATAAGACATGATGAAATATAATCTATCTTATTAAAACAGAAACATTCTGTTGGACCTAACATTTATTTTGTAAGTTTTTAAATTAAATACACATTTATACTTTATAGTTAAACATACATTAAATCACTAATGTTCCTTTCTTTATACTACTATCCATGTTTCCAAACAATATATTTATTTCTTTATACTACTATCAATGTTTCCAAACAATATATTTTTATACTACTATCAATGTTTCCAAACAATACAATAATTAATCTTAGTTATTTTATATATATCATTTTCTTTTTAAATTTTGTAGAAACGTTATAATTTCATAAATTGCAAAATAATAAACTTTAAAATTTGGATTATAAGATTACAAATTATGAAACTATTACAATTTAAATCCAATTAGATTACATATCGGTCATCCATCAGTTCAATCGGTTAGTCTCGGGTTTTAGTGATTTTTTTTTTAATATGTATATTTTAAAAACCTAAATTGAATTGTCAGATCTCCGGATTAACCGGTATAATCACAATCGGGTTGAATTTAAAAACACTGATTTAAATGCAAAAATATTTTAAATACACACTCTTTAAAAATTACCAAAATATTTGTTAAATTATTAGTGAAATTTTTCATCGTAAAATATTCCGCGCTTCCAAAGCGCGGGTCAAAATCTAGTTATTAGTTAAGTCTATCTACCTGTCTGAACTCTCTAAGGCCATGATAGTCTTGGAAGTTAGCGATGTCGCTAAATTGATGAACACCCTCAGGGGTGCAAACAGAAGCTTTTGGGTTCTCTTTGATCCAATCTTTGATCAAGTCTAAACAAAGCTGAATAATTTATAGAAATAAATTTGGGTTAGATGACAATGACGCCGTCATACTATTAATACACGAGGGTTTAAGTGCGTGAATCTGTAATGCTTTAATGGTTTATTATTTGTAATACACATGGATATACCTGATTCTCTGCAAGACCCATCTGGATAATCCCGTGGGGATTACGAGACAGATGAAAAGGATCTTTGTCGTAAGCTTTCCATCCATCAAAATACTCTGAGTTTTCTCCGTGTTGGTCGTTAGTCGCTATTCGCGACAAAATCGCACCGCTTACACCGCCACCCTTCATCAGAGAACCCATTTGTTTTTTTTTAATTGTGACTTCTTTCTTGCAGTTTTTCTTCTTCTTCTGTTACTAATATTGATCTTATTACAGACTTTGTGGTGTTTGTATTAATTGATGCATGAGTATGTGATTTATATATAGGAGCTAGCCAGCTAGGTTATATGAAAACCCCGAGGAGACCAAATAAAGTTGATATGGGGTCCCCCCTCCAAAGAAAAAGAGTTCGGATTTGATGAAACAATCGAAAAAGAACAATCAAAATCAAGGAAGATTCTCCACCCAAAACAAAATATATCTTCTTTTTACAAAATGTAATTTTTTTACGATGAACCAAAGTGGTTGAGTTTCAGTATTTTTGCTATCGGATCAATATGTATTTTACGAAACAATAAACATCTGCCGGGAGAAAAAAACATCTAGTAGTATTTTAAAAACATAATATTCGAATGTGATAGACGATACACATACATAAGTAGCCGTATTTCAATAGTTTCGCAATGGTTTCCGTTGTATTATTAAATTCCATTGGGAAACAGTGGTGCAAGTTATACGTGTAGTGTACTGAGTTAAACCGAAGCTGTTTCTAAGCAGCTTCTTAAGACTACAAAGTCATGCAAGTAAGTTAGAGAAGAATAGTGTGGAGAGGAATTTTTTGATGGCACAAAGAAAGAGAAGAAAGTTATGACAACATGTGTAAGATTGATTATTCAAACCCAAAAGTAGAGAAAAAATTGTCACATTCTAAATTATGTAATGAACAATTGGCCTGTAAGGCTGTAACATGCACATGTACTTACGTCGACTACATAATTCCAAAGTTTTGACCAAGACGCAAAGAGGTATTTAACTAAGCGCCTCACTGGTGTTATAGCAGCGATTTTGGTCGCGGAAGTTTGTCCGGATACGGATAGTTTTGATTTTAAACATATTTTAGAAATTTATACGATTAGTACATCGGTTAAAAAATGATGTGTTTATGAAACTTTTATAACTGGTTAACTACTAAATACAACAACTATTAAATAATAAATTAACAATATTTATATTTTATATAATTATAAAAATATTTAAAATCAAAATATTATAATAAACATAAAATTATATTTATAAAATCATACTATTAAATTTTTAAAAATTGTAGAAATATTTTTGTTTTAAAGTTTTATAATATAAATTAAAATATAACATGTATACATTTTACAATTTTTATTATTTCAAATTAAATTTTTATTGAATACTTTTAGTTTACTTTTATTTTTGTTTTAAAAAAAATTATTTTTCTGCAATCGCCCGCAACCATAAACGTTAACAAAAATCAGTTTTTGATCTTTAAAAATTAGATGCATTTTAAAATAATTTATATTATTTTTTATAATTGTCTCAAAACGCCAACAACTGTTATCAATCGTAAAAACTTTTTTTGCAAGAGGTAGCGAGAAAACTAGTCATTCCCTAAATATAATTTTCTGCCGAATATGGCATTGTGGAATTTAAATTCAAACATGTTTTATAGCAGATGATTTAAGTTAGTAACCACCAAGTCCACCAGAAATGTTAACAGATTATGAAATTTGGGTCCTTAACTTGAATTTCGTATAAAAAGATACATGAGCGAGAGTTAACACTTATTTTAATAAAAAAATATTTAACGGTGTTTGTAGAAGTGGTTGTAGTCGTCGAATTTGGGTATTCGTTTATTCTTTTTTTTTTAATTCTTACTAAGCATATATTCTCTCGTTTTATAAATATGACTCTGTTTATCTAGACTGAAATTTAAGATTTACGTATCTTTCAGTTAGTTAATTGTTTTCTGAACTGAGATAATTTGTTTACTTATTTTCCGTTTAATATATGTGCTTAACTTACTTTTGTTCGTCTTGAAAACAATGTATATTAGTAAGAAAATGTAAATATATGTTTGAATATAAATATTGTAAATATTTTTGCCTTCCCGAATAATTACTTGTTGATATAATACAAATAAAGAACTACACATTTTACATAAAAGTTATAAATTTATTATAATAATCGATTTTTAATTAATTTTGTACTCCTAATACAAAATATATTTAGATTCATCATCGCATTTAACTACTATACGTATACGTATTTGATATTTAGAGTACTATACTGTATACGAGGGAAATAATCAGCGATTCAGCATAATATGATATAAGATTGGTGTGTTGGACCCTTAAGTCTTTCTTATCTATGTGATTTTACTTGCACTTCACGCCGCAAATTCTTCCCGAGACGGCCACGTGAACAGACCCCTCGTGTTATTTAGAAGTCAAAATTCTTTCATTTTATAATCGTTTTCTTTGAACACAAAGGTTTTTCTTTTTTTTTGGTGTAAATGTCAAGATTTATACCAGGCTTTTTTTGAAAAGAGAACACAAAGGTTTTTCTTAACCTTGGTTTATTGATGTCTTTGGACTAAAGATACTTAGTATTAAAATCTGATTTTTCCTCTGCTTATATTTATGTCCAATAAATAAATTAAGAGTCTTAAACTTTTCTAGAGCACGCACTGCTGGGAAAATCAATTACAAGGGGGACATGAGATCTCAGCAATGTAAACCAAAGATATCAACTTTTATGAGTTTTTCTATTTGGAACTATTCCTTTTTAGGTCAACATTTGGAGTTGTTATTTTCTACACTTTTTCAAACTAAAACCAGGAACCGGTTGTTTTAATTTGGGATCAGAGACGTATATCTTGTGGAAATAACCAAGACTTATATGTATATTATTTTAAAATTATGTATAACATCTTAGTTTGTGAATATACTGTACATAGGACAACTTGTTACAAATATAAATACATCTAAAAATATAAATACATCATTTTAAATTTTTTTATTATACAGAAAGTGTCACTTTATAATTTCAATATAAATTATATTTATTTTACCTAAAAATTAATTGCAAATTGCATTGATTTATAAATAATTTTATTTTTCTCAAATACTATTGGTTAGAGAAATATAATTAATAACAATTTACATATATTTTCAACACATTAACAATGTCAAAGTTACACTTATTTAGAAATAAAGAGAATATAATACACAAATTAATAGATTGCCTCGAAAAATCATATGTAAGTGTGGAATTTTGCTCAAAAAAAATGTAAGTGTGGAAAACGAAATATAGTATCGGATAAAATAAGGAGAGAAAAGTTATATAAGAGAAATAATGGGTACTAAAGACACGCAGTCGATCGTATTTGGATACTAATATGCCCGACAGCTACCAACACCAGCATATTGCTTTCGGCAGTTTGATTTGGTAATATATCATTCCAAATTTTATATCATTTTAATTTCTTGATTCACTTATTACATTTCTAATAGTTTAAAATTTAGTTCGTGGAATGTATTAGGTATATATTTGAATATTTCGTTATGAAAATCTATATTTTAAATATATTTAGAGGTCATACTTATCTCTTATACATGCACATAATAATAATAGTAATTGATTCAATAATTTGCAAACTTGAATATTTTGTCATAAAAAGTATATTAGTCA
Organism: Raphanus sativus; assembly: GCF_000801105.2. NCBI lineage: Eukaryota > Viridiplantae > Streptophyta > Magnoliopsida > Brassicales > Brassicaceae > Raphanus > Raphanus sativus. The sequence continues at coordinate 758,826 of NC_079511.1, read as the reverse complement.
CGTAATCTCGCATGCGCAATTGAAAAATTGAAATTATGAAACCAATAGTAAAGAGCAGTGAAAATGTGTTAAGGTAATTTGCGGAGATAATAGTTAATAAAAAGTGAAGCATGCGCTCTTGAATGGTGAATAAGTCAAACAACCCACAAACATGCGAGGCGGAGGTTTGACTTGTTCACATAGATGCCGACTCAGCTTTTCATTCCTCAGCTGTCGGCTAATTGGACACGCTTCTTCGTTCTCCTTACAATAATCACCCTTCAACACGTGGTCAAGCTTGCACCGCTCCTATCTATTTACTTTCCGACATGGGCTAATTATATTCTTAAAAGCAGAAATGGGCCGAATGCTGGGCCGCTTCTTCGAAATTTGAGATGGAGGGTAGCGTTTTACATGGGCTAATTATATTCTTAAAAGCAGAAATGGGCCGAATGCTGGGCCGCTTCTTCGAAATTTGAGATGGAGGGTAGCGTTTTAAAAAAAAAGAAAAATTATGGAGTTTCCTTTAAATTGACATTACGTCTACATAAATAATTAAACCAATAGATGAAAATTCCTTTTTAATGAAAATATTGACCTTCGATTTATGTCAAAAAAAAAGGAAAAAAAAAGTTGTGGACTTTGTTTTTTTTTTGTAAACAAATATTGGCTAGGCTGTATGTATAAGTGAATACTAGATTTTGACCCGCGCGCCCGCGCGGGTGTAATTTTATAAAGTATGTTTCTATTTGTTTTTATTGTCAATATTAGAACTGAGAAAAAACGAATCCAAAAAATTGAACCGATCTCGATCCAAAAAATAGTATCAAACCTGAACCGAAATTGATTAAATATCCAAATTATTCAAAATTTTGGTATTTAAGAAATTGAAACTGAATTCGAACCGAAGTATTTTAGATATATAATAAATTTTATATTTAAATTTAATTTAAATGAGTAATTTAAATCCGAAAAAAACGAATCAAATCTGAAGCAAAAATTTAGAAATATCTGAATGAGACTGAAGTTTTTGATCCCTGAAACCTGAATTTTTAGTATAAGAGTTTATTAGAATAAACAGTGATAAATTTTCTTAACTAACTTTGGAGATATGACCACTAATTAATACTCCTTTTGTATCGGTTTGTGATTTTTTAAGATTTTTGCACATGAATTAAGAAAATACAAATTTCTATACAATTTATCTTGGTTATATAAAAATTATTAAATGAAATTACTTCGACCAATAAGAAAAAGCCTTAGTATTTTGTAATTGGTCAAAAAATTCAAATATTATTAAATTCTACTTAGAATAGTGATAACATCAACTATTTTAAAACAAAAAAAAAAATTCCTCTAAACACCTCTTAAAGTGATACGGAGGGAGTATTTATTATATTTTAAAAATAACAGAAAATTGTAACTAAGTCTTGGGAACTATAACGCAGGTAAAATTGGAAATATGGTCTTTGATTAATATTTTCTAAGTTTGTTTATGGTCCCTGAATATTATTGTGGTTCTCGTAATTATTTTCATATATGAATTACTTTTTGATGATTAGTTTAGTTTGGTAAACATGTTAAAGTTGAAATAATAGTTTATCTTCAACACTAAACCTTTTTCAAATAATTATCTTCAACATTAAACCCTTTTTCAAATAATTATCGTAGTTTAGTTAAGATACTGGATCAACAACAATATTTTGAATTTAGTCAATTAGCTCAAATAATTATCGTAGCCATAAGTATGAATATGTGGCAGAAGCCATGTTTTTGATTTTTTTTTTGAGAAAGGAAGAGGAGGCCATGTTAAAGCGTGAGAATGTCTTTGCAAAGATCCATAAAGTTGATATATTCAACTATAGATATATTCACCTCGTCATATATGTAACTCATATCACTTCCCTCCCAGGGTAACATTGCTGACCTGCAAATCTATTGATTATATTCCCTCTGCATCTTCCTCGTAATGTATTTTCTGTAAGCTTCAGACAGGAAAACATTTTCCGCTAGAAAAAGTTAATGATATGCAAAGAAAACAATCTAAAAATACAATCCAAATCAGCATCCAGACTTCTTTCATTCAATGAGCTTGAAATTTCAACCTAACCATCAAAACAAAAAAAAAATATGAGAATGAGAGTCATCAAGCCACCTGTAACTTAGAAGACACAAATCATCAAAACACTTACGGGCTTTTTTTTTTCTTCAATCCAACAAATGAACTCTCAAGACCATCATTAGCTGCAGGGAAAATAAATGGGACACAAACTAATGTGCATTCCATCAAAGAGAAACAAAAAAGTTTCACAGCACATAGACACAGATTAAAAAAGAGTTTCACAGCAAAAAAAGAGTTCCACGACACTTAAAAAGAGTTTCAAAGCACATAGACTAAGGTTCCATTATCTAAGAGATGAGATAACAAATTTCAACTCCTAATAAGAATCAATACAAATGAATCTAGGCGAAGGTTTGACAATAGATTTATCAATCTCTTCAATCATTTGCTATGGTTGAGAAAAGAAAATAAATTCCAAAACAAATCAACTAAAACTCATTTGCTAAGTGGAGAAAGGTTGCTTGCGAGTAAAATCAATCAAACAATGGGTAAGGTTTTACAAAGCTAAGAAGTCACGTTGATTTGGTTGAGTTAATGTATGATTTGGTAGAGATTAAGTATTTGTGAATAAATATTTGTATAGTTAATATATTAAATCACGTTGATTTTGGTAATTCAAATTTACTTCTTTAATTGCAAAATATTTTCTAGTGGCATGAGATTGTAATTCTTTAGGAAAAGTTAGGGTTATTTTAAATTTGTACTTCAGTTTTAATAGATTAGATAAATAAGTAGAAATATTAATACATGGTAGTTAAAATCAATTAGAAATATCTTCGTCCGGTAAGAAGATCTGAGAGACAAAGTCTTGGAAACGAGAAGAGTAAATCTTGGGATGGACGGCTGAAATAGTCTTAGAGCTGTGTTGAATAGACTTGACACAATGTTCAATGCGTTTTCTCACACCATAGTCTTGGAAAATGTCTATAATCCCAAGGTACAATATAACGTCGTACCATTCCTCTCCACCTCCTTTAACGGTCTTCCCTGATTCTCCTCTCCCCACCCTTCGTGCTCGTCCAGGTATCCTCATGCCGAAGTTTGTGCTTGCGCTGCAAGAAAACCCCATTTTTCACACAGAGTTGGTATCCACACAATAGCAAGAAATTGTCAGACTCGGTTACCTGTTTTGGAAGATGTTAGTGGGTGTTGTTTTGGAGACAATGCTTCCTTGTGGAGAATCAGAAGCGTTCGTTGGTGCTGAACTAGGACACATGCTTGCCACGGATTGTATATTCACTGAGGAGTCCTCACTATCAATTGAGTCTGTGTATCAAATGAAAATATGACGAGAAGGCTTCTCTTTATAGTATTTAAACAAAGATATCATTTAGGGACGGATATAAAATCACCTCTGCTTGGAGTGCATGAATACATTGTTGAAGAACTATCTGGAGAGTTTGTAGCTGTCTTCATAAACTTGGAGCTGTTGCTGTCAACAGATCCTGCGAGATTGACCAAAAACGTATGTACAGTTTCATATATTCTTTTCCTAGTGAATTAAGGTAAACATGGGGAGGGATTTTAACCTAGTGATGTGAAGCTATCGTATACAGGGATTAATTCATCAGTTGAGCCTGTATGGAAGTTGATCAGATAAAACAATTTATTATAAGCTATAAAATGTCTTATCATTTGGCAAGAATAAAGACATGAGATGCTTTAGTTTTCACTCTACCTTGACATGAACCTTTAACTTGTAAACCAAGCATTAAGCTATAATCCATTATCCCTTCATCTTCCAATAGTTCACAATCTAGCTTTGTCTGCCTGTGTGGGATGATAAAAAAATATCTTGTGAGCATCTAAAATCATTCCCCCTGAGAGAAGAATCAGAGGAAAAAAAACTCACTTGATGAGGCGGTGCCTGGCAAGGGAATCCACGTAGAAATGAAAATCAAGGTCTATATCTTTAAGTATGGTCTTATCTCTCACTTTGATCTTCTTGTTAGTCCGGCCTTGTGATGAACCCTTTAGATCATAGACCTTGTTCATAAAAACATCTGACTGCAGTATGTTTGACATGACCACAAAATATGTCTGCTCACGGACATAAGATTAGATGTTTATTAAGCAATATATTTGTATAGAAAATATTTCTATATGGCACTTCATTGTTTTTTTTTTAAATTTAAATTAGTTACCTTAACACCTCCAATAGGTTTGAGAGAATGAGCTCCATAGTTCTTGGACAACAAGGTAGACCTGTTTGTATGAATATGTTGGTAGTAGCCAGGCAACATCTCTAGTATTACCTACATGAAAGCGAAGATTTATCCAAAGCATGGAGACAAAAATGAGAAGGCTCAAAATGAGATAAATTCCTTTTAAAAAAAAAAGACAAAAAGAAATTTGCAAAGTAGTACCTTAATTTCGGATTTGCGAAGAATCTTGATGAGAAAGCGGTCATCTTTGGAAAGAAGAAACATATTACCAACTTTCCCAGTAGAAAGCTTCCTTAACGTCTCATCATTACAGATGGATTTCAAATATTCAGCATGGTTAATATCCTCAAGCTCTTGCACAAGTCTACAAAATTGAAACAAAGTGTATATTATATATATCCTTAGCTGAGAAGATTAAAGAAACAATGGAATGAAAAGATTACCTGAAGCCCAAGGGACAGTAATCCTTCCATTCAAACTCAGTAATGGTTCCAGGTGGAAGATGTTTAATGTGCCTTGAAGAGTATCGAATCCTGTTCTTCTCTGTGGCTTTCACATCCTTGCCTGTTATCTCCTTTGTACTCATTTCCGTCAAACCCTCTCTCAACCTCCAAGGAGATCTCAATCCCACATCTTTGTATGCCCTCCTAGAACCCTATTTCGACCCAGGAATACAAACCCTAGAAATCGAAATTCTCAGAGATGTCTAATAATACCAACACCACAATTATCAAAAATCTTATTCAAATAACCTACGAGAAAATCACGTAGAAAAATAAATAAAAAACAGAGGAGGAGGAGGAAGATATTAATAATACATGTCTCAACAAAAGAGGAGAAAGAAGAAGAAGAAGAAGAGTTCCCTAGGTTTCGAAAGAAACGAGAGACTTTTTGTTTTCTTGTTGAGATTGAAAAATAAAGAAGGAATGGGATATGCCAAATTTGGCCGTTGTAGTTCGCCCCTCGATGATCCAACTCATTTTCCTCTGTTTTGCAACCAGTTCCCGCGTTCTGTTTCATTTTTCTGTTTAATTACTCCTTTCTTACTTATTTTTAGATATAGGCCCATAATTTGCTCAAAAAAAGATATAGGCCCATAATCATATCACTGCCCAATCAGTGGTGGTGACACGCTATCGTGTTCCATAAATCTGGGCCCTTGAACATCGTCGACGTGCTTCCCTCACGTTTGACATTCATTCGTTTAGAGACGAGAAGATCCACCATTTCCTATAGATATATTTCACGACATATATAGTTCAAATTATTATGTGATGACAACACAAACAGATAATGTATTTTACGTGATTCCTTGTGTATATTATATTATTCTTAAAACATAACAAAGCCAAAGTTTATAAACGTCAAATAAACGAGCTGTATACTTTCATAAAGGCGTATCTAGCGACATACACATTTTAGCCAGCCTTAGACAAGGTCAAAGATGCGAGCTGTATAGTTTCATATAAACATGGTGGTCACTATCTTAACTAGCCACGGCCGGCCGGTCCATATAATGTGTCATTGCATTTCCAGAGACGCTTACGTATAGTACAAGAAAAGCAAGCTGTGATAGTAAACGCCAATCAGTTTGCATTCCATAAAGACGAGCGGCACGCACGTTTGAAGTTACAACGTGGGGGGGTGGGGTGCAGTTCCTTATTAATCCTCATAGGTATGTGATATATTCTTTCCTGAATCAACGTAACTTATATTTTAGTGAAAGTATCTAAAAGCTCTGATTCATCATAAAAATTTCAGTTTTTGAATACTTTTTTTTATTATAAATTCCACTTTTTGAAAACCTAATTTATTAGTTAGGGTAAACATGGACCAAAAGACGGCAAACATCGCCACCGATGAGGAAAATGCGGCGGAGAAACCGTTAAAACCAGCACTCCAGAAACCTCCAGGATTCCGTGATCAGCAGAACCCACCAGCATCTGAAACGCCGTCCGGAACAGCGACGCTTCCACGCCGTCGGCCGAGGCCTATGCATCCGGCCTCACTCTACCCCGAGAAGAAACGTCGCTGGAGCCGCTGCCGCGTCTTCTGCTGCTGCTTCTGTATAGTGGTCGCCGTGATTCTTCTCCTCCTCCTCGTCGCCGGCGCTGTTTTTTTCCTTTGGTACAGCCCGAAACTCCCCGTCCTCCGCCTCGCCTCTTTCAGAACCAGCAACTTCAACTTTTCCAGCGGGAAAACAGACGACGGCTGGTCGTTTCTGACGGCGGACGCGACGACGATGCTCGACTTCAGAAACCCTAACGGAAAGCTGGGGTTTTACTACGGAGATGCTGACGTGGCTGTGATCCTCGGAGAGAAAGACTTTGAGACTAATTTGGGGTCAACCAAAGTCAAAGGCTTTGTTCAGAAGCCAGGGAATCGGACGGCGGTGATCATCCGGACGAGAGTGAGGACACTGCAGGTGGATGATCCGACGGCGAAGAGGCTACGGGCTGAGCTGAAGAGTAAAACCTTGCTTGTGAAGGTATCAGCTAAGACGAAAGTTGGATTGGCTGTGGGCAGTCGCAGGATTGTTAATATGGGCGTTAGTCTCAAATGTGGTGGTGTTAGGTTACTAACGCTTGATTCGCAAATGGGCAAATGCACCATCACAATTCTGAAATGGTACGTATTAATATGAAATCAAGCATTTTAAAAGATGTATATGAAGCATTATGCATAAAATTATATGTGTAGAATATTCGATCATATAGCCATTTGATCGGATCATTGCAGGATTAAATTGCGGTCATGAGAGAACGGTGTGGTTGGGCTAAGCCTCAAAGAAGGACATGTCAAAAACCATGAGAGCAATACGAGGGACATCAAATACTATTTATTCAGCAATGTTTCTATTTCTAGTTCAGTTTCAATTCGTTACAAATGTGTTATACATATGCCTATTGATCATTCATTGTTAGTCGCCTGTGTTATGTTTTTGGCATTTAGATTACCAAATTGTCGGTTCTTTTGATTGGTGAAAGTATTGAAGTTCCAAATTGTTCTTCAATAATGTGATTTATCCCGGTAATTAAAAATCTGAAATCTGGTATATCTATGATCTACCGAACAGAAGTTATTCACATTTATCATACACTGGTTAAATCCTAGTACATGAATCCAACTATAACCATAAAAAAAACAATATAAAAAAACGAAAACCAGGGAGAAGGTGAAGAGGTACATTCCTCCAGCAACTACGCCATCCGTATAAGCAGCAGCCGTTCCGTTATTCTTGCATCGATAACGATAAACCACCATTAACGGCAGAGAGGAAACCAAAACAAAACCTCATACTAGTAATAGTTCAGCTTTTATGCATGTTGTTGACGATTGTGAGAAATCTTGTTTTTGTTCTTTTAAATGTCTTCTCTTCAATACAATGCAATAATCATTCAAACATTTGAAACATAGTTTTTGTTTAGGATAAGTTCTAGACAAAATTCTCTAAAACGGTTTGTTCAACTAGTACTGACAGATTTGTCAAACCTAAGCAAGTGGAGTATAATATTAAAGTACCGACTTGTATAAAAATTACTCGACAGCTATAATATTTTGTTATGCAGCGTCAATGTCACCTTTGTGTTTTTTTTTGCAATGTCATTGTCACCCACACATATATACAAAAGTTCCAATAACTAAAACACTTTTTTTTTGGTAAAAACTAAAACACATTTGTAAACTTTTAAGATAATGATGATGGTAATAAACTAACAACTAGTCCATATTAGAGTATTTGAGTTTTTGTTTTTCCTTTCAGCTATATAGTATTTGAATTTTTAGTAAACTAGTAATATTTAAAGCATTGATTATTCAAACTAAATAGACAAAGCTGTGAGCTTTTAGAATTAGAATATAATACTATATAAACACGTCCTAGAACATGGCATCGTTAACTTAACTATAGCAACATGTTAATTTCATAACTAGATACAATAATAAAATTAAATAGTTATGGTTTAGAAGGTAAAATCATCCATCGCAATGAGCATATGATTATGCGTATGAACTAATGTGATATTTATAATAATAAAAAAAAGATACCATGTTGGTCGTCACGTTAACAGAAAGGTCAACTTACTTGACCTAGTAACACCCATCGTTTCAAATTTTGTTAGTAGAGTTTATATCTATCGGTTAATGGTGCTACTGCTGGTCTTACACTGAGAGGTGGCCGGAGATATTTGCATCTCCATCTTTCATAATAGTCAGGGTAAACAAAAAGGGAAGCAAAAGGGGCAAGAGAAGAAAATAAAGAAGGTTTTCTCCACCTTTAAAGCAACCCCCAACAGCTCTAAGTCTTCTGTTTTTTTTTTTATTATTGTTTAAAAATCCTCTGAAAGTTTCAAATTCTACTCTCTTTTTTTTTCAGATTTAAAAATGGCTCTGTCAAAGAGGCTGAACGCTCCTTAATAGATTGATTCTTTTCATCGGAGCAAGAAATTGTCTGCACTTCATCTTCTCCTTGCTTCTCTTCTTCTTCGAGGTGCGTTTGATTTTTACTCTCTCTCTCTTTTTTTGTTTATGTGTTTGGTTTCTCGTCTGGATGCTTAGAAATCATTGAAACTGCGAGAACCTTTATTTTTTTTACTCTAAGTAATGGTCTTAAGATTTGCTGCTCTATGATGCTAGTAATATTTTCTGTTTCGACTGAAAAAAAAAAAATATCTGTTGATAACATGATATTTTTTTTTTTTTTGATAACATGATATTAGATTCAACGATTAGTATTATTTGAGTTACTTTTGCAGTTAACGAAGCAAGACCTCTAGTTCTTGTCGGAGAAACATTAAAAATTGGATGAGGAGAAGCGGTTCTGCTTCTTCCAGAAGCCAAGAAGAAACAAGGTTTAAGGAGGAGGAGGAGGAGGAGGTGGGTTCCCCCATGAGAAATCGCCAAGACGCTTCTTCTAAAAACACCAAGCCGATTCAATACACAGATCAACAACAGGCAGAGCTTTTTAGAAAACTTGATTCGTTAAAAGGCCACGTTCTCCGTGGTCAAGATTCACCAAGAGCCTCACATCATCATCAGCCACCTTATTACAATCCAACATATCCTCCTCCTTATGGAATGTCAATGTATCCTTCCCCGGGGCCTCGTGGTTTCCCAATGCATCAAAGCTTGTTGTATCCAGGTCATTACCCAAACCAAATGCTGCTGCCTCAAGGACATTATGTAGATATTGGTCCTGACATACTTGACCCCCAGCAGTTCCACGACGACCCTAGATTCTTTCCGAGTAGGTACCCTGTTTCCCACCATCCCGAGAAGATTAGAGCCTTTAGTCCACACGGTGGTGGTGGTCGTCACACGAGGCGACCCAGTGAAGTTAACTCTGAAACGGGTGGACGTGGGTATGTTAAAATGGCTGCTGGTTCCCGTCGTTGCCATCCTCTAGCAGGAGGTGCGCCCTTTGCAGCTTGTCACAATTGCTTTGAGCTGCTCTACTTGCCTAGGAAGAAGCTTCATCTTTCTCAGGAGGGAAAGAAACAAGAAAAGCTTCAATGTGGTGCTTGCTCTGAGGTCTTCAGTTTCAGTATTGACCATAATAAGCTTGTTGCTGTAGTGGTAAATGATAGGCCACTTAAGAATGAGGAACCAAGAATGCAACTGGAAACAAAAGCTGTATCATCGCCTAGTGAACAACACTCAGAAGGAGAAAGATCAAGCGTTTCCCCCCAAAAAGAGGTCGTCGTCAAGTCTGTTCGCCGCAGAGTCAAAGACGCTAAAGTTCCTCCTCCTCCTCCTCCTCCTGAAAATTCTAATCTTCTTGAGCTCTTTGAGTATTCTAATGTAAACAGAGCTGCTGCGCTCACTTACGGAATGTCACAGTTAGCTTCTGAAACTGATATTTCTTACAACGGGTACTATAATAACAACACTGAGGTGACGTCGTCTGATGACAATTCAAGGATCTCAAACGCTAGTAAAGATGAGACCAGACGTGGAACCCGAAAGCAGAGTAGTAGCGATTACAATTTATCAGAGGAGGCCACTCATAATAATAATAAAACCAGATCTAGTAGTGATGACCAATACGACAGGGACAGGGAGCTAGAGGTGTGGGTGAATGGGCATCTTATACCGGAAGATGAGGTTATCAGCGCCGAGAAACAAGCTGGACCTGTTCAAGCTGGCAACTACTGGTGACTTAACTCTCTTTCCTCTCTCTCGGTTACAGTTATTTTTAATTCGTTTTAGACAAGTCATGTTTTTTTCTTCTTCTCATTAGGTATGACTACCGTGCTGGATTCTGGGGAGTGATGGGACACCCCTGTCTCGGTATCATACCTGTAAGGACACTCTCTCTCTCTCTCTCTCTCTCTGTTTTGCATGTATCTTTTGTTTTTGTGTTTGATAACAAATCTTGGTTTGGTGCATGCAGCCATTTATCGAAGAGTTTAGCCGTCCAATGCCGGATAACTGCGGTGCAGGAAACACGGGAGTGTTTGTGAACGCAAGAGAGCTTCACGAGAGAGATCTTGAGTTACTTTCTAGTAGAGGTCTTCCTCGAGGCAATAACCGTTCTTACATCGTTGATATATCAGGAAGAGTTCTTGATGGCGACTCTGGTGAGGAACTTAAGAGCCTCGGCAAATTAGCTCCAACGTAAGCACACCAAGGGAGTCTCTCTATAATGAAAGTTTTACACCAAGTTTTTTTTGATTATATAACTCATTTGTCATTCTGATAAAAATCTTGAAATGTGATGAATCAGGATTGACAAGGTTAAGCATGGATTTGGCATGAGAGTTCCAAGATACCTAGCTTCATCAACTTGATTCAGCCTCTTCTTCTGCCTTCAATCTTTCGTTTTTTGATTGAAATGTAAATTGTGCTTTATGTGACACATCATTATTGGTTGGTTGGTTGGTTGGTTGGTTGGTTGGTTGGTTATGTTCTGATTTTTGACCCCCCACCCACAGCTTGCCTCTCTTCTCTTTCTCTTTTTGGGGTTTTGTATGTTAGTGTTTCAGTCTTCTTTTTTTCTTGTTTTGGAAGCAAACCAAACCGGTTTGTATTTTCGGTCAAAGATAACAATCTGATTTTCTTGTGATCATGTTTAAAAATTGATATGTTTTGGATTATTTTTTTATTGTGTATCAAATCAATAACTATCAACAAATAAAGTAAATCATCAACTCTGTTTTTATAATCATCACTCTATCTTATTATTTTTAGATCTGTCTTGATAGGCTGTATCTGTCAGTTGAATCGTATTCAAGAAAGAAGACACTCAGTTGAATCGTATTCAAGAAAGAAGACACTGTAAAGCTATTGCGGTAGATAGCTGACGCATGTCCAAATTTATGAGACTGATCCACGATGTAAAGTTTTAAAACCCATTGGAGTCCAACATCTACGTCTAATTTATTCAGTATGGGCCTCGTATCATACCCCCACACCATGCATAAAGTCGATGTATTTACATTTTCGTTTAAAATAATTAGAAAAATTTACTTCGTATGACACATTTTAACTTTACAATATTATAATAATATATATTCTACTTGCAACACACATTATACTTGTGTTAATGTCCATGATACCCCTTTGACCAATACCTCACTCTCGTTAAACTCATATTTTGTACATCAAACATATATTACACATAAAAATCTGTAAGCATCATAAACAAATAGCATACATCATATAAAAATAATACCTTAAGATTAGACCATGTAATATATATTTGTGTAAATATATTAACATGTAATATGTCGAATAATTTTTGTTATATTATATTCATTTTCCATTAATGTATATCCAATAGGAAGTTGATATGGTAATAAGTCAATTTTTATAGGAAGTAGAATATTTGTTTACCATCTTTGTATTGAATCTTTGTTTTTTCTTATATTAAAATTTGATGTATAAAATAGAGTTCACCACAATATTAATAATTGACATATATAACTTATATGAATTTTAAACCATCAATGTGCTTTTTAAAAAAAATTGTATACATTAACTCTTTAAGTATCATCATTGTAAGTATAAATATTTTTCAACATATCCAACTTATAACTTGTACTTCATGTAGGTTGGGAAAATCCGAAATTAACGGAAAGAGAATAAATCAAGTAGAGATAACACTATAGATCATTTATTTATAAAAAGTCCAATTTTATTAATAAAGATTGGAATTATTTAACATTCATATTGTTATTTATTATAAATAAACCAAAGATCTGATACAAATATCCTAATACTTTATTTTAATGATACTAAAAATATTTAGACATTTATAGTTAAAACGGTAATATAGATTTTAGGTTCTGTATTATATTCACAACATTTAGCGTGAAGCACAAGGAACAGCACAGTGACAAATTCCCTTCTGTAAATCTTCACAATAACCACTACCAAAACCAATACGAGGAGCTGGGAATTTCTTCTTACACTCACTTCGACATAGTGCTGGAAGACAAAAACGGTTTAACTTGATTGGAGAAGGGCATAATTCTGTTTTTTTTCTTCTGCGCATTTGTCGTCATTCCTGTTAGATAAAAGATTTCAATTATAAGGGAGAAAAAATAATAATAAAGTTTATTTAATGAATTATAAAACTTATTTATCATCAAAAAGTTCTTAGTAAACCATTTTTAAGCATTATAAATAAAAAGATACATATATTTTATTAGTAAATAAAAAATATGATTTGAACGAAATATTATTTTTCATTTTTTGAAGAAATATTTTGAAGAATTAAGTGCATATTAATAAAAAAAATTGCAGTTTTAAACACAACTATTGTATATATAGGAAAATCATAACTTATTAACTATAATATATATATAATGTGATGATTCAAAATATAACATAAATTTACATTAGAAATATAATAAATCCTATTATGAAAAATGCTGGTTAAGATATTTTTTATGTGCATGAAAAAATTTAAAGAAATAGATGATAACAATGAGAATATCTAGAATTTTTTATCACAGTATTTCTTCATCATGTATATATAAATACTATAAACTTTTAAAATAAAAATAGGAAATAAACTCTTAAAATATTTACGGGTTAACACAAAAATGTTTGGCTCGGTTTTTTTATATTTTTTAGCCTGCTAGGTATTTATGAAATTACATTGAAAGATAATTTAATACTATATTTTATATAGTAAACAAAAATAATACGTGGGTCTACAATATATTGAAAATAAAATTTAAAAGATCTAATTATTATAATCATTTTATTATAAAATTACTGTATGCAATATAGTAAGACAAACCTAGTGAAAGAATGATGAATGCAATTAATAAGGTGAATAAGAGTAGAAGGGATTTCCTCATCGTGGATAACAGAAATGGATTAATAGTGGGTTAAAACTTAAAAATTTAGGAAATAAATGAAGTGTTTCTATTTGTACAATAGAAGAAGAAGTATTCTTATATATATTAATAAGAATATCTAATTTAAGCTACTCACATTATTATGTTCCGATTTAAGCGAATCAAATTTAGAAAAATTCCAAATTCTATTCTCATGGGATATGCGAAACTTTAGACTCGTTTGTTTTCCTATAGGCAAATAGAAGGATGCGTGTTTTAAGCCTGAAATTATTTTTGATGTTCTCTAAAAATATATTGCTATTTTGAGAATTATAAATTTATTTAAAGGGACTTTCAATAAAACACTGCTTAAATATACAGCTTATTAGGTGAATATTCCATACGTAACATAATTTATAGATTATTTACAAACTTATATTAAGTATACAGTTTGTATGGCCATTTCATAGATATGTATAAAATTTAGAGTTATATGAATGTATAATCTATAGATTTAATGTATGTTTATATATGAAAAAAGAAAATTGCCTGGCAGTTTATATTAATATATTTGTATATCGAAAAAGGGAGCGTGAGGGCGCGTGATTTTCTCACATGTTGGTATTATTTTTTGGTTATTTATGGTAATATAGTCCGTGACTTGCGGTAATTACTTGCGCCAAAATGTTAAAAGTTAAGGAAATGATTGGTGATGGTTGTGAGTGTTCTATACAGTTTCAATTTTCTCAACAATGATAAAACTAAAGCAATCAAGCTCTAGTGAGAAAATATAAAGTTATAGCACAAAATCTTTAAAATGAAATATATTAGTTTAGAAATTAATTAGTAAGAAAATATAAAGTTATAGCACAAAATCTTTAAAATGAAATATATTAGTTTAGAAATTAATTTGTTTGCAGTTTTCTTATTAGTGCTTTTAAAATTTAAAATAATTCTACGGGAATAAAATCTAAAAATAAAACCACAAAATCTACGGCTTAAGTATGAAAGCAAAAAAAAAAAAAAGCCATGGCCTCTACTAATAATTCTCTGCAAAAGAACAAACTGCTCACAGCTAGCAAAAAAAAGGAGATTGAGTTAAGACTACGAGAGCAAAATTACTAATTCTCCTATGGATTTGGTAATACGACTCTTGATACGATACGATGCACTAATTACTTTTTTTTTGAAAAAAGAATGCACTGATTACTTGCACTAAAATAATATTGTGTAATTAAGTAATGTTTCCAGAAAAAGAAAAGGCCAAAATAATTTTTGTATCAATTCGTGTGTGTGATAAAGCCAACAAATATATTTAGATTGCATTATTGCAGCAGAATTTGACATTCTCATTTAATTATGGTAAGAGATACAATTGTCGTTCGAACGAAATTAAAATTATGTCCGCTAATTTGTGGGTATAAATATATTTTAGAAAATCTAAACCTAATATTATATTATATTTTTAAATTTATAAGATTAAATATAATTTTGAGCATTCAGGTTAATCTAAAACTATAAAATTTTAAATTAAATCATCCATTACTTTTTGTATGGTAGGTATTTGTAAAAGAAGTATGTATATATAGTTTGTTAGTTTTTACCTTGGTGAATGATATATTCTTTACATATACCCAGAATATTAACACGTATAATCCAATCTGTTTGCTTTGGATTCAAATCTTCTAAATTGTCAATAAAAATATGAAACTTCTACTCGATATATGGTTTGTATGGGGTTTACATAAAAAAAATTTCTAAGAGGATGTGATAGAATAATTAGATTAAATTCAAGCTGCTGTATATCAACGTAGATATTCATTTGATACTGTATATTATCAGTTACGTATATTCCTTTTTGATTTTAAATAAACTAAAGTTCCTTTTAACAATAGTCAATATGTATGATCTTTTAGCTATTAAATTAAAAAATTTAGTAATGTTCCTCATTAAAATTTCTTCTTGTGACAAAAATTTTAAAATGATCTATTTAGGAGAACTGCCTTTATTCAAATGATTATGCATTAAATAAAGATACAATAGTATATTGTATCAATTTTTTAATCTGAGTAAAATATGTCAAAGCTACATTTATTATGAAACCGATGTAGTATTTTTAAGATGTTTTATTATTTATAAATTAAATATAATTAATATTTGCATGTATAAATTTTGTATTTAAAAATATCAGATATCCATTTGGTCTCCGTTCATTCTGATTTTTTTTTTCAAAGATATAAAATTCGTTCAGTTGTTTATAAAGTTTGATCCAGTTTAAGCTTCTTTTTTTTGTTTGATACGATTTAGATCAGATAAATGTGTCTAGACCTATAAATTGTCTTATATAAAAAATCATGTTAAATAAATTTATTTTAATTCCAAAAATAAATATGCATTTGGATTTTCCAAGCATGGTTCTTTGAGCAATTCAATGATAAATAATTGACGGGTTGTTTAGCAATATATATTTAGTTGGTGTGGGGGGGGGGGGGGGGGGGGGTTATTACTAAAAATCTGTATAAATAGCAAATTGGCGCAAGTATTTGTTATCGTTTGAAGTGTCATTCATGGCGTTTTCTCGGGAAGAAAGAAGAAGAAACAGTGAGGTAACTTTATTTTGTGTAAGTTGTGATAATGATTACGATGATGATACCTGTGGATTCGATGTTACTGTAATCATCTCTGTAGTTACTATAATCGTAGTATTCACCGTCGTCGAAGAACTGTTCTTCGCGTTTGGCCTTATCTAATTTTCTTGATTGATTCTTGTTAGGTTTTGTTGAATCGCGTTTCCGTTGTTGTTACACAGATTCCAAAGAAAGAAAGATGAGAAACCCTTGGGCACTCAGTCGTCTTCTTCTCAGATCACCGGAGCTGCCGTAGCCGATACGGTAGCGTTTCCTGAGTTGTCTGCTCTGGTGATATACCATTAAAAAGACAATCGAGATACGCTTATCTTTATGCTGCTCTGAGATGTCGACGCAAGAACCCAACTTCTTCTCAGCACCAGAGGTGTCATCTTCCATGCAAGATCACAAGTTCACGTCAGGTTCTGGTGACTCGTCGTCTCTCCACGAAAGCTTCTGGCTAGGTCACCTGCAGATGATGAAAAAACCTTTCCTGATCTGCTTCCCACTCCCACAGAAGCTCATTCTGGGGATGGACAGTGCCGGTTATTATCACGACGTAACAAGCGATTGGCATGTTTCACTATGTATTACGCGGAAGAGGAAACAACAGTGGCAGACTCTTCTTCTGGGAAAGGAACATTAATGTCAGACACAAAGGCCGAGCAGGAGTCTCAAAAGAGCTGTAAGTTCCCTCCCCCCAAATATGATGATGGATGGACCTTGCTGCCCTATTATTAATTTGTTTTTTTTTATTTGTTTTTTTCACTAGTGTAAACTGATTCTTATTTACATTCTTAAAGAGAGCGGTCACAAAACTTACCAGCACAAGACATATATAACTTTTTTTACATCACACACACGCATATAAGATATATATGAAATCTTGATGAATTATATAACACACTACTGACTTTCACTTTTTATGGCCTCCTCCATTTTGATTTATATCGATAGATAGATTAATGATGTCATCCTGAGAAGCCAATCTTTCAGAAACATGTGCCAATGATTTCAGATTACATCTTATGAGTGCTTCCACAAAGTAGCAAGTCTCATCCTTTGTGTTTCCTTGAGGAACATCTACTACAAACGATTCAATCACCATTGTTCCTGGTCTTCCCTCGATTATCTCTGGATGAACTGTCACAATCGAAGAGTAATTCTGCCGAATTAAGAAACATAAAACAAACATATTTCAGATTCCTCATTCTCCTCCTCCCTCCTCTAAACACACAAAATATGTATGAGAATTTTGGTTTTCAACCTTAAGTCTATGGTCACCACCGATGATTTTGATACCGAGTATGTGTTCGTCGTCGTCCAGAAGCTCCAGTCTCTCGGTACTTGTAGTTGCAGGGAGGCCAGATTTGACATCAACTTCTCTTAGGCTGCCTATTTCAGGATCGCCCATCACTGTGCATCTGCTCACAAATGGTTTGTATTTCTGCGGCTCATCAAATCTCCTCACCACTGACCAAACCTATATATATATATATATATACATAGTTCAAATTACCTTTTATTTTATTCAGTCATCAGCTTGAAAAAAATAAACTAAAGCAGAGGCCAAAATCTGACTAATCAAAACTAAAAAAACTATATAGAGAGAGAGATCAGAGGAAGTTCAAGAAATCAGAAACTATTTATTAGTCAAAAGCGTACGAGATGAACAGGAGCTTTGATGTGTTTGACAAGAGCAGAAGTACACTGGTCTTCTCTGCAGTTATGTTGATGATGTCTCCTTACGTACTGCATCGTCTCAAGTCCACCGTACATCTCCATGCCTCCGTCCATATCCTCTTCCGATTAGAATCTTACTCTCCCCTTCTCTCTCTCTCTCTCTGTCTTTCTTTGAGAGAATCTGTGAAGTGAATGGATGTGTAGAAGAAAACAAACCAAATATAAAGGGCGACCAAAGATGCTTCGGTATGCAAGCAAAAAATAAAATCATTTAATTTAATAATATCCCCCAATAATCAATGAACCCCACCGACATATTAAACCCTTTATTATTGTGTGCCTAAACTCTTTTCTTTAGCTTCTTCTCCTTCACACATTTTAATCTTTTCAAGTCATACTAATAGTTTTTTTTTCTTTATCTTTATTAATATAGGCAAAACAACAAATGATTAATCAACTGTTGTTGTGGTTGTTGTTTCTGTATGACTTTTTGAGACCTAACCCGAATAAAACAAACCAATGTTTAGAAAATTATTTGTTATGATGAGGTAAGGTCGTTTCAAAACTTTAAAGATATTTTGTTTATCAAATAAAATAGTCTGTTTTATTGAATTGTTAGTCTTTTAATATATTTAGTGTATAATCATCAACCAAACATAAACATAACTTTATTTGCTTTGCAAGATGCACGGCAACAAACAAACAAAGAAACAAAAAATTTATATCGATGGTAATTACTTGGTACTAGGTGATTTTTCCGTGCTCATGCACGGGTATAAATATTTATAAATTAAATACATTATAATATTTTATTTACATTATGATAGTTTATTAATATATTTTTTAATTATTCTGTTATTTATATTATAATCAATATGCATGGTTTGTTTTAAATAACTTTGTGTTATTTTAATTAGATTATAATTTTGGATATATAATATCTCGACTGTTAGGTTATTATTTAGATATATTAGATAACATTTACTTTTAACGTTTCAACTAAGATATTTTGTTATACCGATTAAAATTTTGATTAATTTTGTTATTTTATATAGTTTGATTCTTGCCTTAAATTTGTATATATATATATAGTAGGATTATGTATAATTTAATATATGTTGTTTTGAAAATCAAATAGTAAAAGTAAACTAAAGTGTTGATCGGTTCAAAATTACATCTTAATTGTAAAAGTTGGTTAATATATTTGTAGTATTATTCGAGAATTTCATATTTATTTAGTAAAATGTTGAGAATAAATGAGAATATATTATTTTTATTTAATGTTTGATTTTGTATAAAATAATTTGGATTGGTTTAGTTACTCATTTGTGGGTATATTGTGTTACATATTTCCGTTAAATTCAAGTATAACTATTTCTAATCTTATTCAACCAAATCATATTCATTGTATTCATTGCATTAGTTTGGTTTTCATCTTAGTTGTGTATATATATTTATGAATTGGCTATTTTTAAATACCCCATGAATATGTTAATTTTATAGTACTTGGTAATTTGGAATATGTTAATTATCACAAATAAAATTATAAAAATAAAATGATGATAGGTACGAAATTGCATAAAAATATAATTGATACATTCGAAAAAGGAATATTAATTCTCTATTTTAATATCAAGATTATTTTTCTAAAATTTCCTATTTATGAAATCAAATTATATATAAAAAGTAATTTCGGTTTAAGTTTATAAATATTTTCTTTATCATACATGTTATTTGAAAAATATAAAAGGGAACATAAAAAGATTAAATTAAATTTTATTCATTAAAGATATCTTAGTTTATGCTATTTAAATTATTTTGTAATAATATGAGAAATATATTGATTTAAATAAAATGTTTAATACTTTTAAAAATATATATTATATTGTTAAGATTATTTCTAAAAAGGGAATTATATTTTTTTTTTACTTTAAAATCAAGATTATTTTGTGAAATTTCTTTATTATGAATTGCACTTTAAATTTTCTTTATATAGTAGGTTATTTGAAGAAAAAAAGAAAAAGGAAACCTAAATAGAAAAGGAAAAATAAAATAAAATAAATGTTTAACAATGATAATTAGATATATTTGATTTATTAAGGGTATCATCGTAATCAACCACCGTGAAAATTAACGTGAGCGCGACACGTAAGAAACTGACTTCTCAAATAATATTATAGAGATGCTAGCTTAGCTAGAGTATATGCTGAGTTATATTCTAGCTAGTTGGTCTTCACTCTTCACATTTGTACTAAAGTCCAAAAGGAAAAGGAAAAGGAAAGAGGTTCATGCATTGGTTAAATTTGAAAAAAAAAAATTCATGTATGGGGTCCCATATGTCTTGAACCATAAAATATAATTCCTGTTGTTTTTGTTGTTTATCTTAAATTTAGTTTTAAAAAGTATCAATTGCACTAAGATAATGCCTAGCACGGTAACACCACGTCGAATTTGATAAAATACTACGAAAAAGAATTGAAAGTATCAGTAGGACTGTAGGAAGATTAATTCCTGATAACGTTGTACGTGGGAGAGCTTCTGATTTGTTAGATCTCATAGTGAACCTTCTTCTAGCAATAAGTTTCTTTTGTTTCCAATATTCATGTTCTCGCTCAAAGGAAAGTAAAAACTAAATATCGGACTCAATTAACTGAATGTGTGGAACCGCTAATTACGCATCCAAAGCTCCAAACTAGTAAATTAAGGGCAACTATTATAATTAGTAATCTCAACTTTTCTTTTCTCAGGACCCATCTTGACTCTTTTCATACAAAAAAAACATAATCACGTCTTAGAGATAACTATAGCAAAATGATAACCTTATCTTACAACACATGAATTATTGTTTAAGGTTGGAGATATAAGAATCTCTCTGTCTTGTAACCATTTTAGCCAACAAAAAATAACTATAAGTAACTGGAGGTTTTTTCTCAATTCGTATTATTTACTTACAAAACTCATTATCTCGTCTATTTTAATGCTAAGTGATAGTACAATACTTATAGGATTAAAGAGCGGTAGTTGATGATAATTGCAGTAACCTTATCGGATAGAATATGACCAGCTTTAGGCATTAAGCATGCAAAGGAAAGCAGAAAAAGATGGCTTTCACGTAAATTCTAACGGTCACATGATAAAATGATCGGTCTTTTTTAGTAACAGCGACATCACAACTAAACATGGTCAAACTATAGGAAAGTTTTGTACGTGTCTTTTCATTATTGGGGTAATTCTCTGACTATCTTCATGTTCACTTATTGGCGTCTTTACTCAAACTGATATACTTTTTTGTAAATCTACTTTTTTTTTGCTTACTTTGATAACTTTTTTGCCGGCCAATAGATTCTCGAATCTGTGCAAGCGAACTAAAAAAGAAAGAAAAGAAAAACGTTAAAAATGTAATTTACTTTTTGCTTTTATCCGCAACTACCGAACCAATGGTCTCTTTTCTCGTTCAGTCAAAAACATGGATTCTCCGGCCTACACTAAACCAGCCAATTCGCCGTAAGAAATGATTCAGCATTCACAAGTTTTAGACTGATTGGTACTTTGACCATCGTTTTGAACAATCATTTTTCTGCTTACCATGGGAGGACAGTTTCAGTTTGAGTAGAGAGCTTTATATGAATCAGGATATTCAGAATTTCAGTTTAACGACTATTACAGGTCTGACGATGACTACTAGGAAGCTGAATAATAAGTATCAAACATAAGGAACTCCTCGCCTGATCTGTAAAGGACCATTACAGTATAATATATAGGCAGACGAATACAACAGACAAAAAGCATTCCTTAAACAAGAGAAAGTAAGTTTTGGCTTGTGAAAGAACAAACAAACTTCACAATCCTTGAGCTTTACTCCGTTCTTCAGCCATTCTCTTCTTGATCTCATGTGCTGCATTGAAAATCCCCATCGTTGGTTGGTTACACACAAAGCACTTCTTGTTCTTCGTGTGATGCTGCATCATTACATAAACCAAAAACCTCTTAGTGTCCACAAACCAAACTCACACAGAATCATCATATAATTGTCGCTTAAAAACAAATTCATCATCATACCTTTAAAGCACAATGCTCGCAGAAGTAGTGTTTGCATTTGGTCACAACTGGATCAACGAAAGATTCTCTGCAAATGAAGCAAGCAAAGGGCAATGCATCTTCATCTTCCTCGCTGTCAGCCTCATCATCATCTTCATCTTCAACTCCCATAGCTTTATTCCTCTTCCTAACTTTCTCAGCTTCTTCCCACTCTTTCTCAATCTGCCACCCAGGTTTGTAATCTCCACGGTCGTGCAGAAACTTACACGAGTCTCCATACCCACAGTAGCCAGTTTCTTTGTAATCTTTGCATATATCAGGCTGGTAGTCGAACCTAGCGGATACCCTGATGTGCGCAGAAGCTCTTAAAGGCCCGTGTGAGCCTCCAGCTTTCTCGCTGGAGATGGTTTGCTCTCTCCTAAACCCAGCTTTGTGATCCGTGTACCCATGAATTCCAGTGTAGAGCTTCTCATCAGAAGCCTTGTTCTTTTTATTCCCTTTCAATGCTTCGTCAGCTCGCTTAAGGACTCTCTCACGGATGGCTCGTGCGTCCTGGTTGAAGTCGGTCTCGGTTTCAAGAGTGGCAGTGGCTCTACTGTCGTTTTGAACCTGGATCTCCTTGGACGAATCGTAGTGAAAGACGACGGCTTTCTCAGGAGGAGCGGAAGCTCCACCCGTAGTGGCAGAGATCTTGGATGGTCCAGAGGAGAAAAACAGCTTGTTGTTATCGGGTTTAGCAACTTTCTTGAGGTTGTTCAGTATAGAGGTCTCGCTTTTGGAATCATCGTCGTCTTCTTCATCAGCATCAGCCGCAGGTCTTTTCCTTATGTTTTTAGCTTTAGATGGCTTCTTGAAGAAAGTGCAAACTGAAAAAACAGAAGAAGAATGGTATTTTTTTTTTTTTTTTTAAAGTGCTGCATCCAACAAGGAAGAAGAAAGACATTGAAACAAGTTGAAAGGTATAATAAAAACTCAAGTTTAGGCAGAAGAGAGATACCTTGCTGAGATTGAGATTCTTGTGTGACAGCAGCAACAGCAGGTTGAGAATCTTGTTGCTGATGAGATGTTTTAGGCTCTTGTACAGTGTCTGACATTGTTATGCAAACAACTAGTTCAAATTTTGCGCCTCCTCTTCCTGCATTATAATCCCAGATAAGATTATTAGACTTTACTTCTTATTGATCCCAACAATTCTGAAATCATAATACACCAATTAATCAGTGCTAATAAACCCTAAGCTTACTCGACTATACACCAATTCCATTCACAGGCATATGCCTAAAGCAGCCGCTAACAGATAAATCCACAAACAGTTCCAGAGTTCCTTAATTGAAAGCTCAACGAAGATCAAACAGGAGAGAACCGAAAGTTGGAATAAATTTATATAAATAATAATACCTTGAGGAACCTCGCCGGTGGAGTACGTCGAGAAGAAGAACCACGACGGCGTTCGCACTTTTTCTGATCTGAGACCTTCTGTTCAATTAGAAATAAACTAACAAAGGAACCCGAGATGAGGATGGCGGTTTAGTTAGGCGGCCCAATTTTCTTAATGGGCCCAGTCCTTCGATCTTGTTTGTTTTCCCCTCTCAAGCTTTTAGGAAGATGCATAATTTTACTTGGAGTCACATTGATTGGTTGATGGCGCGGCGCATCCTCGGTTGTCTTGGTTTTATCTTTAAACTTTTTACATTATTTTCTTCATTTTCATGCTCATTAGAAAATCTAACTGATTATTAATTTTGAGTGAAATGTGATCATTAGAGATTAGGCCATATCGAGTGTAAAGATAAATACCTTCGTTTTGGGGGCCCGTGGGAAAATATTCAAGGAATTTCTCTACAAATTGGCCATTTCGTTTTGGTTTTATCTGTCTGTAAATGGATCATGGGAGGAGCCAGCTCTACGTGCTCTATTTTGCACCGTCGCCTTTGTAGTCAGATTAAGAATTTGTGCGGTTGTGATTCCTCGGAGCACCCATTTTATGTGGGACCCATGTGAAACGATGGTCCCGCTTCTTGTCTCTTCTTTCCACTTGTGACCTGCCGTTGCCTACATTACTGGACGACAATCTCGCCTGCGCTTTCTTCACATAAAAATCTCTTTTATTTTTTCCTATAAAATATTTTTTTTTTGTCAGCTAACCATTTCGACTAGATCAACTATAAAATGATTACACCTCTATTTTGGTTATTTTTTGCTTACCAAAATATATTTAACAAAACCTCTAAATATGCCCCAATCATAAATGTGATCGAAATAAGAACCAGATGCTTGTGTTTGTCTGAATTAATCACCACTTTGGATTATATGCAAACATACGAAATTTTAAAGCAAAAAAATATACAGAAGTATATTTAATTTATAAATATATCATTCTTCTTGATAAAATTATAAATATTTTTTAATAAGACTTAACGACTGGCTTTTTATACTAAGTCTATTTTAGTCTTAAAGGGTGATTTTCAAACGAGCATTTGAAAAAAAAAAGCTTTAAACAGTGTTGGTGAGCCTTTTTTTCTTTCTGAAACTACGTTGGTGAGCCATATATTGATGCATGCATACCTACTATAACTTGATTTCTAAGAATACCCAATAAAATTTTAAACTTTAGTCACTAGTCATTAAACAATAAAACACGTTAAAATATTTTACCATATCCTGTTTAAATAAGAGAATCCTTATATACTAAAGCGCAAGTCGCCTTGCGAATCAGAAATTGACATGTGGAATATTTAAAAAAACTAAAAAACAATTAATTCAAGAACAAAAAGTATTCGATCCCAATTTTTCAGAAATATTTTTTAAAATATTCCATCCACGTTCCAAGGAAACTGATCACGATCTCAAACTGTTTGCTTTCTTATATGATTTTTGTTTCTGTTTTTTCCTTTTGTATTTGTCTATCTTCTCCATTACTAAAAAAAAGCAAAATAACAGATTTTTTCATATCTCCTGAATTTCAATTTTGATCTTGATTCCTTCGTATTCAGCATAGACAAGTTTTTAGCTTGATATGGATTGTGGAGGTGAGTTTAAAATCACGTCAGGGAGATATTGACATGGTACGATGCTTTTAGAGAGATTTGGGTGAGAACAAGATTTTGTTGAAGGGCTTCCAGAATTTGCAGGTATTAATGGTGATGTGTGTAATACGTTCATATAAAACGTTTTCGAGGAAACATTTGTATTGTTTAGTTTTGAAATTATTTAGTTTGCTGTAAACATGTACGAGAAAGAAGTAATTTGGTTTTATATAGACCACTGCAACAAATATTGGATCTACGACTACGAGGAGTCCAGTCAAATGTTAACAAACTAAACTATTGAACTATGCAGAGACGTTGATAGCACACCTCTTGTGGAATATAGTGGCAGTAACTGTAGCTTGGATCAAAGGACCGGGAAACCGTTAAACTGTTATTTACCCGAATGATCAGATTTTGTTATTTCCACTGATCATGTTTTCTCATCTGATTTTGATGCAATTAGGTCCCACTATATGGCTCATGTCAATCATCTACTTCATTTTGGGGGTTTTGGGGGCTTACGCCGTATGGTAGCGTCCTCTTTACCGAGTTACCAGGTAACTACAGCTCTATAAATATAAGATGCACTTCGCTAGGAACGTGATACATGAGTCAATAATACAGTGTATACACGCACATATGGAGAGCTGATAGTGCCCTGAAGTTTTACGGGGTAAGATATATTGTATTAATTCTCATTGGTAGATTTCCTCTGTATCAGAATTCTGTTACGAAACTTAGCAAAAAAAAGAGTTCTTTTATGAAGCCATAATGTTTACACTGTCATGTATATTTGTTTAGTTTCCTTCAGATTGATATTTAATTATTTTTGTTCTGGCAAAGATAAATAAAAGTTGCGATTATAACATCTTAATACTTCTTGTGATTTATGTTTAAATACCATCTGAATAGCAAAATACACCATTTTAATATAATAAGTTAATCATCTTTTCCCCCTACGAAGTAGGGGTAGAATACTAGTGGCTTATAAGTTACAAGTTCTTGAGCTAAAATTAAATGTTCGGAAACGGCTCCGACTTGGATGGTACTAGATTATGTAATGATTCTGTTCGGTAGGTATTAAGTATTCCCAACAAGAATGATAAAAAAAGAAATAACACCATTCCCTCCAGGCCCATTAATGGCTTAAAGGCCCTAAAATTGGAAAGAAATAATTCCGAAAGAAGCAAAATTTCAATACAAACTAAAAGACTAATATACCCTTTCAAGAGGAGATAATTACTACTACGAACGTTCATAAAATGCCATTCTGACTATTGAATCTCCGCCCTTGCTTCCTTATCACTCACAAAACTTTTACTATCTCTATCTTTTTTTCTCACACCCCTTCCTCCATGAAAGCTTACAGCTTCAGCTTTTCTTCGCACAACTGAACTCTCTCATAACTCTTCTTATCATATTTTTTTTTACCATTCACTTTTTAGATTTCATATCTCGCTGGTGGAAAAGCTCATTAAACTAGCTACTGCTCTACCTATCAGTCGGTAACTACCGAACTTTGCTTATTGTTTTTCATGTTTAAGTTTGTGTTATACCAGCAGATAGCATAACTAACGGTATTGTATTCAGTTCATATGATTTGGATAAGATAATGGACATATAATTTGCTCATTTGTTTGTATATCAGACAATGGTATTGTTTTAAATTTTAACA
The DNA here is from genome assembly GCF_000801105.2 of Raphanus sativus. Lineage (NCBI taxonomy): Eukaryota > Viridiplantae > Streptophyta > Magnoliopsida > Brassicales > Brassicaceae > Raphanus > Raphanus sativus. The sequence continues at coordinate 732,221 of NC_079511.1, read as the reverse complement.
AGCAATTCTATTTTATTTCCAGTTTATTTGGTTCTCTTCCAATAAAAGTAAAAACAAAAAACAAAAAAAACGAAAAAGCTCGAGAAATGGCTCCCAAGAACAACCGTGGAAAGACAAAAGGAGACAAGAAGAAGAAGGAAGAGAAAGGTATAACCAATAGTGAAAACCTTATCTATATTTTTTTGTCAGCCAAAAAAAAAAACCTTATCTATATGAATTTTAATTAAAAAATAAGCTGTTGATTTACTTCCTTTAATAATTAAGTTATAGTTTACATATGAACCATGGTTTACGGTTTATATGCAGTTCTTCCGGTTATGGTGGATGTCATTGTGAACCTTCCGGACGAGACGGAGGCTATTTTGAAGGTTTGTGTGACTATTTTCCTCGCATCATTTTCGAATTGTGTTCTATTTCTCATATTTCTTGCGTGTTAACAACTGTTTTTCTGGTAGCGGTTTCTTTGTGAAATTTGTTATAACTTTATAACTTGCAACCCTTTTTCTATTTCTCTGTCTTAATACTTTTACACACCCAGCTGATTTCTATTGCATTAGTTTCTTGACTGTATAATTGTTAATTCTGAAACTTTTTGTGGTGTAAATGTTAAAAAAATAAAATCTGAAGCTTTATCTTAATATGTTACATGTTTTGTTTTTGATATATAAACTCCCAATGTGCATGGTCGATTTTCTTTTCTTTGATTTTGTTGTTTGGGATAAGGTGCGAAGGAATACACGTTACCATAAAAATTGATAATTATACATGCTGTATTATTTTGGTTTTTTTTCTTCTAAAAAATCATTTTCAATTGACTTAGAATTATCTTTTAATTTTATCATTACTTGAACGTGTATATAATTACAAAACTGTGTGTAACACAAAAATTCGATTATCAACTAATTCAATTATTTCAATATTTTGGTCAACAAATTACGTAGACGTTATATAGACAGTGAAATATGTATAACGAAAACATATGTATATGTATATAAAATTATCGTCAAAAACACGTGTATCTCTTATTCATATTTCCTTTTTTTTTATCTTTTTCAAAAGAAAAAATATTCATATTTTCTCGAATATTGTTTTAAAGTTTTCTTTTATGATGTAATATACAAGCCGTATTTGAGGCATAGGTTACACATGTTTATTATCTTAACAAAAAAATGCACGTATGTCTGAAAACAGGGTATATCAACGGACAGGATCATAGATGTTCGCCGGCTTTTATCGGTTAACTTTGACACCTGCCATGTCACCAACTACTCTCTCTCCCATGAGGTAAAAAAAAATCTGAATGAAATTTTGAGTGGAAGTTTTTTTTCTTAATTTTGAGTGGAAGTTTCTAAATCATTTTCTTGTTCATTGTTGGTTACTTGTTAATGTTGGATGGTCCAGAGATATTCATATTTATTGTGGAATCTCATAGGATCTGAATACCAAAGTAAGCAAAAAGTAAATGAAAATGACTTTTTTCTAACGTTTGAGAAAAAATGTTCGAGTGTGAAGTGTCATTGTGCCTAATAATTTAATTTGACTTTTCTTTCCCTTTTCTGCAATTATATATGTTACCAGAATTAGTTACCTTTTCAATGCTTAAATCATAGGAATAGTATAAGGAAAGAAAAAAAGTTAGAAACATAGTAATAGTATATAAAAGGAGTAAAAAGTCTGCTGTGGTAAAATACTCAATATATGTCTGTCGTTTACAGGTAAGAGGATCGCAGTTAAAAGACACAGTGGATGTTTCGGCGCTCAAACCGTGTGTTCTCACGTTAACAGAAGGTAAAGTTCCATCGTGCATCATTTGACGTGACGCTCGTTTTTAATCAGACGCCGTTAAACGCACTGTAACGGATATACAAACGTTGGTCCTAGATCACTCAAATGATGTCGTATTAGTAAAAAGCCAAAACGGCGTCGCATAACAGTTTTTCGCGCTTCTTCTTCTTTTTTGTTTCTTCGTTCAGAGGATTACAATGAGGGAACAGCGATGGCGCACGTAAGACGGCTGCTTGACGTGGTCGCGTGTACCACTTGCTTCGGTCCGTCGCCAGAGAAACCCGATTCGGTGAAAAATGCGCAGGTTAAGGGAGGTGGAAAGAATCCGAAACAGACTGAAACGTCGCCTCCGCCGAAGGATGCAGTGGTTGATGAAGCCGGAGAGACTAGTCACTCTTTCCCTAAGCTCGGAAGCTTCTACGAGTTTTTCTCTCTCGCTCACCTCACTCCTCCTCTTCAATGTAAGATTCTATTTCTCTCTGTAACCTTCAAAATTCGATGTCCAGATTCTCAATCGATTTGTGTAGATATACGGCTCGTGGCGAAGCGGGAAACCGAAGATATCGCGGCGGAGGATCATCTTCTCTCCATCGATGTAAGCAAGCCGACGATGATGATGATGATAACGATGAATCGGCCTTTTTGGTGATAACGTTTGCGTTTTCAAACTTTGATCTCAGGTGAAGCTTTGTAACGGGAAGCTCGTTCATGTTGAAGGCTGCAAAAAAGGATTCTACAGCGTCGGGAAACAAATAATCATTTCTCACAATCTTGTTGATTTGCTTAGACAGATTAGTAGAGCCTTCGATAATGTAAACATCTTATTTTGCCTCTCTATCCATCTACCCTTGAGCTGAGCTGAGCTTCTTTTTTTCTTTCTTTTAATCATGTTTAGGCTTACAGTGATCTTCTCAAAGCATTTTCGGAGCGCAACAAGGTATGTTTCTTTTCTCTGAATGAAGATTTAGCTGATGTTATTGGGTTTGGTTAAGTTTAAGAGCGTTTAATCTGTATATGTGCAGTTTGGGAATCTTCCGTATGGGTTTAGAGCAAACACATGGCTCATCCCGCCTTCTGCAGCGCAGTCACCTGCAGCCTTTCCGCCTCTCCCTGTCGAGGATGAGAGATGGGGAGGGGATGGTGGTGGTCAAGGAAGAGATGGCACCTACGATTTGGTTCCATGGGCCAACGAGTTTGCCTTTATCGCGTCCATGCCTTGCAAAACAGCAGAGGAGAGGCAAGTTAGAGACAGAAAAGTGTTTCTTCTTCACAACCTTTTCGTTGATGTCGCCACTTTCAGAGCCATCAAGGCCGTTCAGAAAGTAATGGCTGACCCAGTTCTGGCTGATGACTCTCAAGTTCTATTTTCCGAGACTGTTGGAGACTTGAGTGTTACGGTTACGAGGGATACTTCCAATGCAAGTAGCAAAGTGGATACAAAAATCGACGGCATTCAAGCCACTGGTTTGGATAAAATGAAGCTGATGGAACGGAACCTTCTCAAGGGACTTACAGCTGATGAGAACACTGCTGCTCATGTGAGTCTTTTCTTTTTTATATAACTTTCAACGTTTAAGATTTGTTACTCATTGTTTAACATTTGTTTATGGACGCAGGATGTTGCTACTTTAGGAACTATAAGCCTCAAGTATTGTGGCTACATTTCTGTTGTCAAAATAGAGAAGGAGAATGAGAAGTTAAGCCCACCTTCTCAAATTGTTGACCTCCTTGAACAGCCTGAAGGTGGTGCTAATGCTCTAAATATCAACAGGTTGTCATTTCTTACTTAGAGAAAATAAACATTTATCCTTTGTCTCTTTAGCTTTTGTAGTTACTTACCTGTTTAGTTATTCTCATGGTGCTTTACAGTTTGAGATTCCTTCTCCATAAATCCTCTCCCGAGCAGAACAAGAAAACACATCAGCAACAGGATGATGAGCTTACATCTTCACGAGAATTTGTAAGTAAAATGCTGGAGGAAAGTCTTGTTAAGCTTGAGGAAGAAGAGATAGACAGGGATAGTATCATGAGGTGGGAACTTGGAGCCTGTTGGATACAGCATTTACAAGATCAAAAGAATACGGAAAAGGACAAAAAACAAACCAACGAAAAGTCTAAGAATGAACTGAAGGTTGAAGGGCTTGGGAAGCCGCTTAAGTCTCTCAACGGCAACAAGAAAAAAACAGACGCAAGCAGCCCTAAGGCGCAGCAGACTGTAGTATCATCTCAGGTTGATACGGCTTCTTCAGGGGCTGATAATGCTACAATAACTGCAACTTTGCAATCTGGCGCCGAGAAGAATGCTGAAGAAAATGTGCTTGTCTTGAAGAATTTGTTGTCTGAAGCTGCCTTCACTCGCCTACAAGAGTCAGATACTGGACTTCATGACAAGGTTTTTACACTAAACCGCCGGTCCTTGCTCTATGTTCATTTACTTATTGTGTGCTAACTAAGAATATTTGTTTCAGTCTTTGCAAGAACTTGTCGACTTGGCACAAAAGTATTATACTGAAGTCGCTATTCCGAAGCTGGTAAATGCGTGTAAAGTTTATTGCAGTCTTGTCTATTACCAATATGAAGATAATAACACATCATTTGTTTGGTATTTATTGCTCAATACAGGTTGCAGATTTTGGTTCGTTGGAACTCTCCCCAGTCGATGGCCGGACTCTAACTGATTTTATGCACACAAGAGGTCTCCGGATGCGCTCTTTAGGATATGTCGTAAGTAGCCTTTTTTAACTTCATTTTTCTTTGAATCTACTGAAGACGAGTGATCATATATAACCATCCACGTTTTATCTATGAACAACAGGTTAAGCTCTCAGATAAGTTGTCACATGTACAGTCTCTGTGTGTTCATGAGATGATAGTTAGAGCCCTTAAGCATATCCTTCAAGCGGTGATTTCTGCTGTTGCTGCTGACACTGATAAAATAGCTGCAAAAGTAGCTGCTGCTCTGAACATGATGCTTGGGATTCCAAAAAATGAAGCGGAAACACCACAAAACTCTTGGAATGTACATCCTCTTATCTTCCAGTGGTTGGAGAAATTCTTGAAGAAACGATATGATTACGATCTCAATTCCTTCAGTTACAAGGATCTACGAAAGTTTGCCATTCTCCGTGGATTGTGCCATAAGGTAATTTAATGAATGCTTTAACCAGAATTATTTTTTGAGTTATAAGTCGCTAGTCAACTATTAGATTGAAAGTTAATTTTTTGTGTCAAATTGTATCTGTCCTCAGGTTGGTATTGAGTTGATTCCAAGGGATTTTGACATGGAGTCCCCAGAACCGTTCCAAAAAACAGATGTGGTCGGTCTGATCCCAGTGCATAAGGTAATAGACAAGATGAAAGATGCTTAAAAGTTTCTATCTGAATCTGTATTCTTTCTAGTAATGTATCAACAATAGTTGTTAAGACTTTCTATTCTAAATCTCTGCAGCAAGCAGCATGTTCGTCTGCTGATGGAAGGCAACTTCTGGAGTCATCTAAAACAGCATTAGACAAAGGAAAGCTTGAAGATGCAGTTACATATGGAACAAAGGTACATGTCCGGAAAATCCATTTCCTACTCCTCAGCTCTTTCTTCATATTACTTTTGTTTCTCTGTACAGGCGTCATGATTTGTTTTGTTGTTTTGTCTCTTTTGTTTTTTCCCCTCCCTTAGGCTCTTGCTAAGCTTGTAGCAGTTTGTGGTCCCTATCATAGAATGACAGCCGGAGCTTACAGTTTACTTGCTGTAGTTCTATATCACACTGGTGACTTTAACCAGGTCTGTATATAGACAGTTACGCTGTAATATTTTTCTTCCATATGACAATTGCAAAACTAAAAGGTTTTGTTGAAACAGGCTACTATATATCAGCAAAAGGCTTTAGATATCAATGAGAGGGAACTTGGACTTGATCATCCGGATACAATGAAGAGTTATGGCGATCTTGCTGTCTTCTATTATAGGCTTCAGCATACAGAGCTGGCCCTCAAGTAAGTTACCAATTTTCATTTCAAAGAACGGCAAGGTTTAATGATTTGGGTGTCTCGTCAAAACTCTGATATGTTTGCTTTTGGTAGGTATGTTAAGCGTGCGTTGTATCTCTTACATCTAACATGTGGTCCATCTCATCCGAACACTGCTGCTACATACATCAATGTAGCCATGATGGAGGAAGGTCTAGGAAATGTACATGTTGCCTTGAGGTATCTTCACAAAGCTCTCAAGTGTAATCAAAGGTTGCTTGGTCCGGACCATATCCAGGTTCTTCTCCCGATGCTCTGTGTTTTTTTTGGGAACGTCACTTTGTAAGAACTTTCATTTGCTAATATATTGCTTGCTTATTATGTCAAATTTCAGACTGCTGCAAGCTACCATGCCATAGCCATTGCGCTCTCGTTGATGGAAGCGTACCATTTAAGTGTTCAGCATGAGCAAACAACCTTAAGAATCCTCCGAGCGAAGCTTGGCCCAGATGATTTGCGTACTCAGGTATGTATATATATAACCAAAATATCCCATCAGGCAAATCATTCATCTTTCTGACATGTGCATGCATTCTTAAATCGGACGATCTATTTCTCTTCTTCAGGATGCTGCTGCTTGGCTAGAATACTTTGAGTCCAAGGCTTTGGAACAACAAGAAGCTGCACGAAATGGTACTCCTAAGCCTGACGCGTCTATAGCCAGCAAAGGCCACCTAAGGTCAAACAAGTTCCTTAGATATTATCTCCTTATTTGTCGTTTAGAAGTTTTCTATCCTATTTGAATGTATCTATCAAGTTTACTCCTCGGGCAGATACTTAGCTTCATAATGTTTTGCAGTGTACCCGATCTACTCGACTATATCAACCCAAGCCATAACGCAAAAGGGAAACGGAGTGTGGCAGCAAAGAGGAAGATCTATATGAAGGTTTAACTTTTGTTTCTTTCGACATTTCTCCACTCAGTGGTTAAAAATGCTTACATGATTGGACCTGTGTTATTGTGTAGCTAAAGGAAAAATCCAATCAGAACAATGTTTCTGAACAGTTAGCAGAAGCCCCAAGGGAAAATCAAAAGGAAATGTCTGAAGAGGAGATAGAAGCAACTGGATCAGAAGATGGTCAATCAAGCGATGCGAATCAGGAGACTATTCTTGCACCAGCTGAAGAAGTACCTTCTCCTCCAGTCATTGATGAGGCTATTATGGATAATAGTAATCCAATTACATCTGCTGAAGTTTCAACTGAGACACAGCACCCTGATGGTAGTGAAGATGGATGGCAACCGGTGCATAGACCGAGATCTGCTGGATCATATGGTCGCCGGTTGAAGCAACGACGAGCATCAATTGGAAAGGTATATACATATCAGAAGAAAAATGTTGAAGCTGATAACGATAACCCTGTTTTCCAGAATGCTACTCAGCAGAACCCCAAATACTACATTGTGAAGAAGCGTACTACAGCGTCATATGCAGATCATCACTCTCCCGGTATGACAACTCAAGGCACCAAATCTAGCAGGAAGGTAGTTAAAACCTTGGCATATCGGGTTAAATCAACGCAGCCGTCTTCTGATAGCCCCAAAACTACAGCTGAAACATCAGAAGAAGATGGGTTGAAGACAGATGCTTCTCCTGTTGTGCCATCTGGTCTGTCAAGTAATGTGCAAAATGAGGCATACCCGAAAAACTCTGTTGTAAGTCTTGGAAAATCTCCATCCTACAAGGAAGTAGCATTGGCACCACCTGGTTCCATTGCCAAGTATCAAGTCTGGGCTCCACAAGCCGAAGCTTCAGATAAGCAAGCGGATAATCATGTGGAGAAAAAATCTGAACAGGGCACATCTGTGGAGCTTCCAAGGGATGCGCAGATGATTACAGTGTCAGAGGAAGAAGTAAAAAATGAAGTTTCTGCGGACACAGAGTCTAGCAAACCTCAAGGCAAAGAAGAGATCGAAGTAGAGTTACAATCATCTGAAGTGGAATTCAAAGGGAACAATTTGAATGAAGATGAAGAATCTGGTGGGGGCATTCAGGTGGAGGAACTAGTACCTGAAGCTAATGAAGGTGTAACAGATACGATTCATTCGACCACAGAGCAAGAAGTGAAAGATCAGCTGGCTGCTGATTCCGATGATCTGAAGGAAAAACTGGGGATCTCTGCTACAGACTCCAGCGACGTCCCTCGAGAGTTATTGCTACCTAACAAGAAGTTATCAGCTTCAGCTGTCCCATTCAACCCATCATCACCTCCAAGTATCATACGTCCTACTCCAATAGGCATGAACATTGGACCGTCGTGGCCAGTGAACATGACTCTTCATCACGGACCTCCTTTCCCTTCACCTCCTACAACTCCAAACTTGATGCAGCCAATGTCCTTTGTATACCCTCCTCCTTACACTCAATCAGTCCCCACAAGTACGTATCCTGTAACCAGCGGTCCTTTCCATCCCAATCAGTTCCCATGGCCGCTTAATATGTCGGAGTTTGTACCAAGAACGGTTTGGCCCGGATGCCATCCCGTTGAGTTTTCCCCTCCCCACATGATGGCTGCCGAGCCTGTAGCTGCAACTGTGTTAGAGCCCACTGTGATTCTACCAACTGATATTGACACTTCAGGGGTGGAAGAAAGCAAGCAAGATGTGGCGGCAACCGCGGGTGAAACTATGGATTCTGTTAATCATGTGAATGTAGTTGCTAGCAGTGAAATGGAGAATGGAAACAAGAAATTTGAGGATGACGAGAGGACTTTTAGCATTTTGTTAAGAGGAAGAAGAAACAGGAAACAGACACTGAGAATGCCCATCAGTTTGCTCAACAGGCCTTATGATTCTCAACCGTTCAAGATTGCTTATAGCAGAGTCATCAGAGGCAGCGAGGCTCCAAAGTCCGCAGCTTGAAACCAAAGATCTCAGCATCGTCGATGAAATTCATCACTCACACATCTCTCTCTCCCTGATCCTTGCTGTTTCTCAGGGGACAGTTTAAAAGGTTAGCTTCTTGGTTGAATCTTTATGTGTGTATATAATCCATATATTGTAACTTGATGCTGTCTTCATTCTCAGGTAATTTCGTTATCAGTCATCGGAAGCTGTGGCTTGTGATAGTCTCAAAATGATTTGATCTGGATTCTAAGAGAAGAGAGGTTGAAGAGGGGAAAAAGCCAGAACTATTCTTTTTTCTTTTATACCATGTGAGAGGTGCTGAAGTATTGTTTTCTGGGTTTAAATTTTTAATTCAGCCAATAAAATTTTAGGAAATTTTGGACATACAGTAATTGTTTTTTCATATCCCATTGTGGCCATGTTAAAAAAAACTTTTGTTATCTCTTTTGTTCGCTTTTGCGTATTTGTCATCAATTAGATCTTATATCTAATGGCTTGCTATGAAATATCGTAATTATAGTTTATATAAACTTGTTTATTGAATCAGGTATCAGATGATAATACCTCTGAATAAACCGAAGATAAGTTTTTTCGAAAAATTAATAATAATAATTTGAATAAAAAGACAAAATTAACAAACTAAAAATGCACAACCATCCATCGTGTCCTCAGGCTCAGCTTTCGAGCCATTTAAAGTTAAAATGGATTAACGACAACCGCTGGGGGCTCTTCTCGGAGAAGACCAACCTGGTCGTGATAACTTACAAAAGGGTTTTCACCTTCAAAATTTCCCGGTGGGTTATAAACACAAATCGCATAAAAGCCGCCGTTTGAACAATCCACACGTGCGCACCCAACCTTCGTGCTATCTCTCCACACGATCTGCGTATAGTGTCCACACATTTGCCCCGACTCACACGTGTTACCCCTAACGTCGTAGAACTTATTCTCATCGGCCCACACTTTGACAACATCCATGGGCGTCCAGTTATTCTGCCCGGCCCAAAATATGTTTTCTCCGAACGGACCATTGGAGTGAACAAGCCTGCAGTCCCCAACGCGCTGTCTCGCCCACGCACGTGCATACGCCGCTAGTCTTCCATCCCATTGTAACGGCGGTTCTCCCACGCGCGCTCGTACGAGGTTATGTGCGAATAGAAACTCAATGCTCGCTCTGCTTATTTTGTAACGATGTCGTCTTCTCCCCCACCTAAAGGAGGAATGTTTTCCGGTTAACGACAGTGCTGATGACGACAGAAATCGAGTGTTTGGCGCTGATGGAGAGTTAACGGATGTTTGTGTAGACGACTCGCTGTGATTAATTTGGGACGTCGCGGCACAGAGCTGAAGGAGGAACAACGTAACGGCGACTAATATGGGAAACGGAGCTCGTAATTCCCGTCTACAAAGCTCCATTTTTCTCTATAAAAAAGAAACAAAAGAGCGTATAATATTTTTTTGTAGGAGAGTTAATTACTTAGATTGTAGGTGAAAAGTGTAATTAACTCTCCGATTGAATTTGTTGAGAGGGGAAACGAATCAATAAGTAATTGTTTCTATTTATGAACGTCAAATGTAAAAAATATATCGTTTTTGCATGAGTCAACGCACGGTGATTATTGAATACCGGAATGCCGCTAGAATTAAAACCACATTTAGGCAACACTTAACATTAAGGTCTAAGGTTAGAGTAAAGGTGAGATTATTGTTTGTGATCTACAATTTGATCCGTAATATATTTAAAAGCTAATAGCCTAATACTATCGATGATCATTGCGATAGGTTTGACGATTAAGAAAATCATTCGAGTTTATTTAATCAAAAGTTGATGCAAAGTGACCATCGGGAACTATTGAACTTCGTTAGATAGAATGTCAAGCTATCACACTAGCTACGTCAACCACACAAGTAGAGATATAATGCAAATAGCCAAAATAACCACTTCATCGATTTGTCCCACAACATACAGAAAACCCAATTACAAATAAACTACAAGCTATAACTGAGTGAAAATAACGTTAAACCAAAAATTACTAGATAGTAGTACTAAGGCATCTACATTCCAAGTCTATTTTTCTCTAAAAAGTAAAGTGAATATGGAGTAGAAGATACTTCTCTACTTCACTTCTCACATTATAATGAAGTAATATATTTTTATTTGTTCATCATTTTATTATGGAGTCAAAAATAAATTTGGATTGGATCATTTTTATTTTATATTCATTTTTACTTTATTTTAAAGGAAAAAATAAAATTGTACTAATAATAAATACAATTAAAAAAAGTCAGACCACTGTATCAAACGTAGCGCTGGATCTTTGGTTTTGTCTGTTTAAGAAATACCGACGCAAAATATTAATTAGATTTTGGACGTACTCTACCTTCCTTAAGATTTAGTTTTGTACATTACTAGTTTCTATAGCATGGTCTTGAAACTTGTTTTGATTTTATTCCAAAACTTGTTTACATAATCTTTATAAATCAAATAGTATTAAAAAGTTCCAGTAATCGTCATTTGTTGTTTCACTAAAAGTAAATTAAAGCTTTTGGCTAATTAAAAAAGATCATGCACGCTCTCTTTGATCCCAGAGTTAAAAACATATAAAGACGCTAATAATACAGCCGACAACACGTGAAGTTTTATCAACACGTATTTAAACTCAACCGCTAAAGATTCACTTGTCCGAGAAACAAAGGTCTCTCGTCTAAAACATAAATTGAGAAAATGGAAACAAAGTACATTATCCGTACCGCCTCGGGTCGGGTCAAGATTAAGCACATCCTCGTGGAGCAAACCCGACTCGTGAACCCATCAAATCGTAAACGACCCGGAAACCCTGTTGCTGGATGTTCCCAATAATGGATAGCCCGCTCATGGTACCGGCGAACGCAAAGCAGAACTTGCCGTTAGTATCCACCGGAATCAGATAATTCGTCGCCGGAAGTGACACGTCAGCCCCACGGAAGTGCAAAACCACCGTCGGGACTTTAACCTCGTTTTGATGGGAGAGATCGAAACACGTATCGAAGAGAGAGTAATCCGGCGCTCGTTTAAGGCTCTTGGCTCCGATCCGGAAGGCGTCTCTCATAGCGATGTAAGCGGGTCGGACCAGCCGGGTCACAGAGGTACCCGAGTCGATAATGACTCCACCGTTGCCGATCTGATCGAGTTTGAAAAGAGAAGCGGCTACGCCGGGGACGCGCGTCCCTCCCACGCTTATTCCGAGCAGCTCGACGTAGTAGAAAGTGTCAAGCTTCGGATTGGATAAAAGCGGAGTGAACTTCGCGGTACGCGAAACGGCGGCGTTTCCGAAGACGACGGAGGAAGGCTTAGAGGAAGCGGATCTGTCGACTAAACAGTAAGAGAACTTCTGACTAAACCGGCGACCGGTCTGACCGGGAAACGACAATCTCCCTTTCCCGAGACCTAACAAACCGGCTGCTCCGACGAAGAGACCTTCATTGTCGTGACCACACCCGACGGCGACTCCTTTGACGCGGTTTCGTCGGAAAGTCAGCGTCTCGGTGGCGAAATCGCCGACGGTGAAAGAACCGTCGCCGTAGGAGACTTGGTAGAGGCAAGTCCGGCGGCGCGTGTTGCATCCGGCGGAGTCTAACCGGCGGCAGAGAGGCGAAGAGCAGGGGATGGTGGAGTAGGTCCGGGACTTTCTCGGGTCGAAGATCGGGTCGGACTGAGAGTAGCATCTCCGGCAAGGAGCGCACTGGAGCCAGACGATGTCGCTTCCGGTGTCGAGCACCATGTAGACGTATCTCGCCGGAGTTCCGACACCGAGACGCGTGAAGTACTCTCCGCTTCCCTGAGAGAGACCGGAGACGACGGAGCTGCTGAATCCGCCGGGTCTCGGCGCATGAGTGGCGTTTCTTCTCGGGATCCGGGCGGCGAGTGTGGCGATTGACTTCACGCGCCGGGAGTCGCGCTGGAGACGGGAGGCGAAGAGCTCTTGGGGAGTTCTGTTGGTGGAGAGAGCGTCGATGTGGTCGAGGTTTAGTGTAATGGACGACTCGGAGTCGGATCCGGATCCGGTTTCAGATCCAATCAGGGACTCGGAAACGGGTTCGGATTCGGGTTGGAAGGAGGAGGGAGAAGCGGAAGGAAGAGAGTGAGAAGTGGGGATTAAGGTTTGGAAAGCAGGAAGGGAAGACAAGGAAGGCAGAGAGGAGAGCAAGAAACAGAGAGTGAAGAGCAAAGCTTTTCTTCTTCTTCCTTCCATTTTCTTCTCCTTTTCTCTGAGAAAATGGCAGTGAGAGTGGTCTCTGTTTAAATAATTGCACTTGAACTAGTCTTCTTGAAGAAACACACTTTTTAAAATATTCTTTTTCTATAATAAATGGAAATGTGTGAATGATATTCTTTTCTTTCAAATAAATATCTACTGCTCATTTTTATCATAAGATTAAAAGCGACTTTATAGATTCGGTGGATAATAAACACCAGTATGAAGTATCATGTGGTGTGGGGGGGGAGGGGGGAATAATATGACATAATCAGGAGATAAACAAGTATGTTAATTGTTTGCGGAGAAGGGAAAAGCTTGTTTTGTAAAGTTAATCATGCCCAATAATTCACCCACAATTGGTGCCATAATTCGCTCTTGAGTTGTCGAATACTGAAACATTCCACATGGGGCGAAAAAGTACATGCAAAATATTCTGACGAAAGATAATCTAACACGGTGAGAGAGTTACTCGTGTATACAGAGTATTGGTGTTTATTCGTCACGAACTTTAGATCTCAAGATCTTGTTAGATTATTGATATCATCGAACACTCTTTTTCAGTTTTCGTACTCTCGCATAAGAATTCGATATCCAAGGTTTGGAACTTTCAATGCTTCGATATATGTTATCAGCATCCTACTGAGCCTAACTATCACAATGACGTTCTTCTTTTTAAAATGAATACAACAAAAAGAAAATCAACAAATTAGATTGATATTGGGATGCGTGACACCAATTAAATGCTCTGACCCATCTCTTTCACTGTAGTATAAAGAATGTGATATCTAGAATACAAGTGTGAACAGTGAATCATGACTTCTCTCAGTTGAAAGCATTTATTTTCTATCAACACTTTCACACTCATAAATAGTTTCTCACAGGGTTTTAGTTTAGGTGAAATTCTCAAATCCAAATCAAATACTTACGAGAAAAACAAACTTTACAAAGAGTTGTCTATCACACAAGAAACACCTACTAGACGACCGGTCTGGGGAAGCCATGCATGGACCTAGTTTACGCGTAGTTCCAATTTGACAAATAATCAGCACATTAGGAGAAAACCACAACTAGAGAATCTTTAGAAAATGGAGTAAAGAACAATATTTTGATTAAAGGCTCAAATGTAAAAGAGACAATAAAGCAAAAGCCACTAGAAGAAACACCTTTTGCTTTTATTTGCTTTATAGTACTTATATGATAAGTGCTCACTCATCATTGCATTACATGGTGGTGGCCATGAACAATTTGCACTCGACATGATAATCAAATAAGCATTATGATACACACTGCTCGATGATCAGAGATACGCATTATAATATCTAAGTGTCATGTAGTGATCTAACAATAACAGGTTCCATCAGAGCTTGAATGTGTGTTCTTATTAGTTATCTCAGAAATCGACTGAGAAACATGGAGTGACGAAGCGTCAGAAACATATTATTCAACCACAAGAGAAGAAGAACCGAACGAGAGAGAGACTTGATTCTACTAAACCGAGAAGAAGAGGAAGAAAAGATAAACGAAATTTTAAAAATCTGTTGCCCAACGTACACGAACTACAACGATATTATTTGATGTCGAAATACAAGTCTTAGTATCCAATTGTATCATGAGTATAAATGAGCTGCCAATCGTGGCTTAGCTAACGCCCACAATGGTCTAGCCTTAGGCATAGTCATTCCATAAACTTCCACCGTATCAATATTTTCCGGCGTAGTCCAGTCAAAGCAATGGAAGAGCCGAGCCAAAGCCATCAGCACCATCGTCACACCTAACGGCGCTCCTGGACACTTTCTTTTCCCGGCGCTAAACGGTAATATCTTATAATCAGGCCCGTGACTTATCTCCACCCTTCCGCTGCCGTCGACGGGCAAATGTCTTTCCGGTCTAAACTCGTCAATGTCATTAGTCCATACTCTAGTATTTCGACCCAACCCATGTGTATTGATGAATACACGTGTCTTTGCAGGGATGTAATAGCCGTTGATCGTCGTTGGCCGAACAGATTCGTGAGGAATCAAGAACGGTCCTGCTGGATGCATTCGAAACGTCTCTCTTACCACACATCGCAAATAGTTTAGGTGGACTAGATCCGATTCATTGACCATCCGGTTTGATCCTACTACACTATCGAGCTCCTCTTGAATCTTACGCATCACTCTAGGCTGCTTAATCACTTCAGCCATAGCCCATTCGTTCGTGACCGCGGACGTGTCTGTCGCAGCAGCTATCATGTCCTACTCATGTATTACAAACGTCAATCGCAACCAGAAGACTAATAACCCCACAATATATAAAGAAAAATATTATAATATAATGCACACAAACAACAGAGTTTTTTAACAATCGATATATTTGATGCATTAACAAAATTGATAAGTAATGTAACCTGAATGAGAGCTTTAATTTCAACGTCATCCATGTGTTCTTTTCCGTTCTCACCAGGAAGAGATAGTAAAACGTCAACGAAGTCCATGTCACCCTCAATATTTTTGTCTTCTTTTTCCCGTTTTGCTCTTCGGTGCTCCTCGATGATCTTCGTGTGAAACTTGTCCACCCGCTTCTCCACGTCTCTCATTTCTTTCTCGCAGCCATACGGATCCACCCATCTCCAGAACGGCAAGTAATCTCCCAAGTAAATAACACCCAACAACCTAAACAACTTGTGAGTTATATGCATAAACTCTTGGGCTTCTTTAGCTCCTACCACGGATCCAGGTCCAAAGAATTGTTTTCCTAATAGCATTCGGGTCACATTGTTCATAGAGAACGCACCCAATACTTCTCTAAGGTTTATGGGCTTTCCACATTCCGCTCTTTTGCATACATCTTGTACTAGGTATTGAGCTTCCTCGGCTCGCTGTGCAACAAATGATTCAAGCCTTTTGGTTGTAAGTAGGTGCTCCATGCATATCCTCCTCATTCTTTTCCAATGTGGGCCCATTGGTGCTAACGCTACATCTCCGCAACCATACGCCAAGTGGACCGCAGCGAGTGTTTTAGGCCTTGATGCAAAGACATCGTCCTGCCGAAAGAGGATCTCGCGGATGGTATCCGGATCATTTGTTGTGATGGCATCAACGTTTCCGAGCCGAAGATAAACTAGTGGGCCGTACTTGTTACAAAGAGCGGCCATATCCCGGTGAGGTAAAGGGCCCAACTGGAGAAGATTGCCCAAAATAGGCCACCTTGGTGGACCTGGAGGAAGCTCTTGGACGTTACGTGCTGAGGCTTTTAGCCATCTCCATAGAAGAACGTTAAGAAATAGAATAGCCAACAGAGAAAAAACTATCACCAAAATCATTTGAGTCTCTTATTATTTGTGTTCGGACAGATGTTTTCACTTTTTTTGATATTGTCTTTGTTGGCTCAATATATACTAACAAATAGTGGAAGACTAGTAGCTAAGGTTTTGTTAGGACTACGTACCACTTACCCAACTTTCAGAGAATTTAGATATAAACCATATTATACATCTCTTTCTTTGTGTGTCACTTTTACAAACTACATGCCTTGTTCATGTTCTTTGAATCGGTTTGTTAGGACAGAATTAGGTTTGTGAAAGAGACATTGCATCTTTTGATTAAAGACATGTGAAACTCTAAAGAATGGAAACGTGAATATAGATCGAGAATCCATAAAATGCTTGAAACCCCATTGATTCGCTCTTCTTTAAATCATCCTAACATCAAAAAGATTATTATTTTTAATCCTTGTTATGGGTTTATTGTTTGGTTCTTAAGCAATTATGTGAGCAATCTTTAACACTATTCAGATTAATCTATATGAGTTATAACCAAGATGCTTGCTAATAGAACTCAAGCAAAGGCTGCAGATCACAAAATTTGGCTTAAAAGTCTGATGTTACCTGTGGCACAATCACTTTGTTAAACTCACTCTACGAAGAATCCATATTTCAAGGAGGCCAAAAATCAGAACAAAAGACAGATTCTCAAGCAAGTCCCAAAGGCTTCTTCAACATAATAAATAGATGCTATTTTTTTTTTCTTGTAAAGCGAGTTGTCTACTTTTGACAAATAAATAAAAAAAAACTTCTAAAATCCTAGCCTGGAGGATTGTTACAGGGTTCTTCTTCACTACAAACTTCTTCTTGTCATCTCCTCTCAAAAGGCTATCTACCTGATGATGTTCTCGACTGAACAGAACTGGATTGCTCTCTAGAGAGAGCTGAGATGAGCTTCTCTTTAGTCACCTCTTCAGATTTGATCACAAACGTATGCAACACTAAGTCCTGTGGAACTTCCAGTTTTGAGTTAATCACTTCTACTTTAGCCTCTTCAAACGCATGGAAGATTCTTGATGCCGGATGAGAATCCAACGGACAGCTAACCGTCACTGCCACATCTTCACCTGCTGTCTGAACGTTAATCACCGGCTGCTCCAAGCAGAGATGAGGGTTAGAGCTATAACCTAACCTCTCTCTCTCAGCTTCCATAACCTTGAGCTTAGCGTAAAGCTCGTTAATGTAAGAGACGGCGTCTCCCAACAAGGAGGCTTTGTCCATCTTGGAAATGTTGGGGACAACTGATCTGAGGGCGTAGAACCTCTGGTTAAGCTTCTCACGCCGTTGCCTCTCGGCTTCCACGTGGTTGAGAGCTTCTACTCTTCCGTTGGCAGGTCTCCTTCCTCGTTTCCTCGGTCTGTTGTCACCACCAGATTCATCAGCACCACCAACAAGGTCAGCCCAATCAGCTCCTCCTCCACCATCTGAATGAGTCTCAGAAGCCCTTGAACTAGCACCGGAGAAATCAATCTGCATCTGAGCAGGAGGAAGCAGCCTATGAGACGATGATGACGATTGCTGCAAAGGAAGAAACTTGAAATCTTCTCTGCTAGGAGCTTCTGCCGTCACACTGTTGTTGTTAGTCCT
Organism: Raphanus sativus; assembly: GCF_000801105.2. Classification (NCBI taxonomy): domain Eukaryota; kingdom Viridiplantae; phylum Streptophyta; class Magnoliopsida; order Brassicales; family Brassicaceae; genus Raphanus; species Raphanus sativus. The sequence continues at coordinate 714,436 of NC_079511.1, read as the reverse complement.
CGGTGGTGGGATCCATGTAGGAGTGGTGCTGGATTAGAGAACATGAACCTGTTGCCGTCTAATCTCTTTGGAACTCTATCATCCATTTTTCTAACTGTAAGTTTCTCTCTGAACTGCCTATTATGCTGTTGCTGTTGATGATGATGGTGAAGAAAAGCAGGAGAAGTGTGCAGATCCTTGCCGAATATCTTGGAGGAACTGTTGTCATCAGCCACAACAACAGGCAAAACAACTCTAACCGGAGGAGGAGGAGGAGGAGGAGAGGAAAAGGAAGATCTTATAGAGGAGATAGAGTCATCACTATGAGGCAAACAAGAAGTAGAGCCCAACTCAACAACCCCAATATCAGTAGGAACCAAGACAACAGTCTGTATCCCAGCTGATTTAGCAAGAAAGGATCTAACGCAATAATCAGAACCAGAATTGACCAAATCCGATAACCAAACGGGGTGAGAAGAGTGGAAACACTTGCCAGGACCACCTTGACCACGAGGGAAAGAGAAATACATGGAAGCGAGAAGAAACATCTCAGTGTCGGTAACTCTATCAAGAACCAAAGCACAGTTATCTTCTTCATCATCCAACCCACCGAACAAAGCGTGAAGCTTTTGGAGCACTCTCTTACGCAGAGTCTGATGTGTTTCTTCCTCTCTTCCCATGCTAAGCATTCTCATCATCTCAGACTTCTCACCGTCTTTAGGCTCTCTGCAGGAGCCATCGCCCCAGCAGAGCACCAAATCTCCCGACTTTGACCTCGAGACCTGCCAGAAAATGGCGTAGTTCCAAGAGAAATTGGAGGAGTTGGGAGTCTCGACGAGATCGGAGAGCTTGTTCTGGAGGTTGTCGTCGCTTCCGACGGTCATGAGGAGATTAGCGTTAGGAACAGAGTTGGAAAGCAAGTAATCGAGAGCCTTTTTGCCGAGTAACGAAGCAACAATCGCTTTGTCATCTTCGTTCCACACCCTATTGTTATTACTACTCATCTCTCTCTGATAAAAATCGAAGCTTTTTTTGAAGAAGAAGAGATCTTTTTTTTTTGCAGAAGAAACAGAGTGTTGGGTCAAATCGGTAAAGAAACCAACAGGCTTTGCATGGAGAACACCAGAGAGAGAGAGAGATCTCAGATCTTGTCCTGTCCTGTTTTTTCCCCCCAACATATAAACACCACAATTTCAAAATCCATGAAAACGCAATTCACTAACAAAAAGAAACAAAAAGAGGAATGATATGTTTTTGATTACCAGTAAATTCTGATTCAAGGAGATTTGAATTTCATCAATTTCGTCGCCGTCGTGTCGTCTCTAATTGAATGAATTCAAGCAAAATGGAGAGAGAGAAAATAACGCATGTTCTTCCTTCCTCTCTCTTTATTTTATTTTATTTTTTTACTTCTCATTTATTTAGGAAAACATGACTTTGCAACTTAACTACGGTTACATCTTAACTAAACCGGGTCTGGTCGAGCTCTACGGTTTTGTGTCTTTGACTGTATGAATCAAATATATTAGGGTTTTTAGTGATTAAAACCCCCAACTATTTTTAAATCATAAAATAAACCCTCAACTATTTTTTTAATGTTTTAACCTCTAAACTTATAAATTGTTAATGTATGTCACTCTCCGTCTATAATTCCGTAACGGAAGGTGACATACGTTAATGGTTTGTAAGTTGAGGGGTTAAAATTAAAAAAATAGTTGAGGGTTATTTTATGATTTAAAAATAGTTGAGGATTTTAATCATTAAACACACATTTTAAACTAATTGGAAGGAAAAATATAAATAAGTTGATATTTCTCTAATTATCAAATATTTTTTGTTAACTAAAACACTTTAGCTTAGAGAGTATGACCGTAAACTGAGAGTGGAATGATGGTAGCCTAAATACATAAATAAAGAGACTGTATTCCATGTAAACAAGTTAGATTCACAACCGTTGTGAAATTATATGAAAAGAAGATCGGTTCTACGGGAACTAGTAAAATATTTTATTCTTGTAGAGAATGAATTAGACCATTGAACATGGAAAGACATCTTTAATAGGATTTTTCAAGATTTTTCAACAAACTGAACACTTAGAGACAATTATTTATTTTATTTTTGGCTTAATCAGATATCTCCATCAAATAGCCTAACTCATTATCTTAAATATTTTTCTTAATTAGGTCCGATCTAATATTATTTCGTATAATCTCGTAATGATTGCTAATGAAACATTTCTTACTTGGAATATGCATAATCCGATAAACGATTTTTTTTAAATTTGTTGTGCATCTACATTTTTTTCATTTAGGCTGCCATCGTCCCACTATCTAAGCTAAGGTGTTTTTAGTTAACAAAAAATACTTGATAATTAGAGAAATATCAACTTATTTATCTTTTTCCATCCAATTTGATTAAAAATGTGTGTTTAGTGATTAAAACTCTCAACTATTTTTGAATTGTAAAATAAACCATCAACTATTTTTTTAGTGTTTTAACCCCTCAACTTACGAGTTGTTAACATATCTAACCTTCTGTTACAGAATAATAGACGGAGGGCGACATACAAAAGTTGAGAGTTTAAAACATTAAAAAATAGTTGAGGGTTTATTTTACGATTGAAAAATAGTTGAGGGTTTTAATTACTAAAAACCCAATATATTATTCAAATCAGATCTATCTCTCAAACCTTATATTTAGATCTAAACCTGTATCTGACACCTTTGATTAGATTCTATTCTCCAGCACATCATATATATATATATATTATATATATATATATATAGTAATATCCTTATTATATAGTTTGTCAAATACTAATGAATGGAAACAAAACCCCCAAATTAGTAATTTTGCTTTTCGTATACATCTATACAAAGCAAGTCCAGTGGTCAATCATCGGAAACTTTGATCGAGCATATTCACGTTATACATCAGTAGGCTTTCAATTTTAAAGTTTTCTTTAATATCATCAGTTGATATTTTAACCCTTTTTGAAAATATAAAAATTCGATTTTCATATTAATCCCTATCCACGTTTATGTATATATATATCCAAGGTTAGGGGTCGCATTGACGTGAAAAGGCAATGCGAACAACTACTGAGTTTTTATAACTTATAGAAATGCGACGTCTTCTCCGTTTGAATTATTATGGACGTCTAATACTGTTTATCTAAACACAATAATAATAGGAAAAAGACAAGTCGATTTAATACAGAGGCCTAAAAAATAAGGCAAGAGGCGTGAAAAGCATGTGTATTTACGTGGATCAAGGCGATGACCAGAATGAGAAGAACGTGAGATGCATTTAATTTTCTTGATCTTTTTTTCTTTCCAAAATAACGCCTGTAACTTTCTTTTCTTGCCTGCACTTCTGAGTGTATTAATAGTAATTATTTTTTCATCATCTCGCACAACAACTACTCAAAACACTGTAAAGAGAGGTTTCACTATTCACATTATCATCAACAACTAAACTGGGTGTCATGAAATTCTCGTACGAGTAACAACAACTTGGTTTGGTTATGGAAAATGGAGTCACGAGTGATTTTAAATATATGGCGGTGGTGGGAAAAACACAGCAAAAAGCGGGGACCGCGTGATTCACGTGCTTAAAGAATCCTTTAACTCAGACGCGGGTCCTACCTTCCTCCTAAGTCAACAACGACAACAATCTCCAAGTCTAAGACAGCTCATGTTCAAAATGGGCCAGTGTTATGGACGGATTTGTTTTATGAGCCTATTGTTCTATTTGGGTAGGATATGGGCTGAGATAGCCGTACTAGGTTAGCATTTCCTTATGACCCATCTACTCATATTAGCATTTCAAATTATAATGGGCTAGATCTTGCTGAAATCTAATATGTACAGACCTATAGTAATTTTATCTATCAAATCATTAACTTCTATTAACTTGGTACTTTAAGTTTTTGTTTGATAATAGGGATAGTGAGTTTTAAAAAATTTAAATTTTGTTTGGTAACAAGATAGTAGAGAATTTTGTCTTTTCCTTATTTAAATGATAGATTTAAGTATTTAATGTCTTTTACTAATTTAAATAATAGATTTCTTTAACCAAAATAAATTTTCTTATAGATTTTTGTTAACATTAAATATTTTTCAATATATTATAATAAAAATAATAAAATAAAAATCACACATCAAAAATCAATTTATATATCATATAATAAAATATAAAATATTTTATTTATAAGTTGTTAGTATAACACTTTATAATATAAGTCCAATTAGTTATAAATATTAGATTTTATATGATACACTGTGATATAATTTTGTTTTAAAATATATATACTAACAATTATATAATACATATTAATTTACATATATATAGATATTATCATTAGAACAAAGAAAAAAATTGAAGTGAAAGCAAATATTTATACGGCCACGGGTCAAACTATAGAAATAAACAACAATAGCGTAAGATTTTTTTTAACAAATTTATTTTAATTTCAAATATGTTTATATATTTTTATTTATTTATAAATTATTTTATTTTTATTAATAATGCTAAGATTTTGGAATTGGAAAAAATTATGACCCATCTCTATATTATTTTAATTAGGAATTTAAAATTTATATCAAAATAATTTTAAACTTTTAATTTTTATTATAACTACAAATGTAAATTTTCAATCTAAATTTATGTTTAAATATTACAAATATATCATTTATAAATAAAAAATTAAAAACATAATCAAAATCTAGTTCATTTTTAGATGATCAAGTTTGGTTAGAACTTTACAAGAGATTGCAAAATGTAGATTTATAAATACATACGTGTAGCAACGATTCTGTATAGATGCGCTGTTGTAATAAGGCATATTTTGAACGGCAACTGTTTAGTGAAGAATTAATTGTAAACTGCAGTGTGGATTCAGTGCAACTATGAAACTTGTAAATGCTACAGCATAGAAATAACTGCACAGCAAACTTGAACAACAAATAGTTTGTTTATATCGTCCGTTTATATGTGAGTCATTCTTGTCAGGTAAATGTAATTTTATCTGTAAACATTTTTTTCCTGGGGATCCCAAAATGGCGTCCACACAATTGAGTAATCAGATATCACTTGTCAAAATGAAATCCGTGTTTAACTTCTACAAAAATCGTCACCTTTTTAGTAACAACCAAAGCATAATAATCATATAAAACTACTTTACATCACGAAAAGGAAAAAGCACCGACCAAAACTTAATGCTCATCCTCATCGTAAGGAAAAGACAAAAAAAAAACTTAAATCTCACCGGGCCATTAAAAAGACGTCACACACACACTGTTATAGAGTCAGTTACTTCGTGTTTAGACCATCTTTATTGGTCATCCCTTGAGACATCCTTTAAGGGAGGAGGGGACCACTAAACACTAGAACCAAGAAGAGAAAAGGGAAAAAAACCCCTAATTAAGGGATGGTCCTTGGTTACAACCGACCAAAAAAAAAGAAAAAAAAAAAAACAAAGCCAAGGGACATAGGACACAATCCCACCAATAATGATGCTCTTAAAAATCGAGCAAGTGTTGAAATTGGTTCAAGAAAGCACCCGAAGACAACCCTATATATCTCTAACTGGCAGTAAAGCCGTAAATTATCTGATGTAAGAAGAATGAGTGTTTTGTAACTCCTCTTGCTAGCTATTTCCCAACTGAGAGTATATATTATATTTTCTTCGCAATACGTATTACATGTACATGGATCAACTTCAAATATTTCATTGTTTATATGTGTGGAATTTATTGTTTTATATATATAGACGTAATGAGTTAAAAAGTTGAAGCCATATACTTCAGGTGATACTTATCAAGTGCCCTTTAGATGTTAATAGATAAATAAACCACCGTACGAAGACGTGAGTTTTCTTGTGATAGTCATATTCTTCTTGAAGATATAAGCTAACAAATCTATTCGTGACATGGTTTACGGATATGGTAGTCGTAAAAATACCACATGCAGGGTATAGTTTTATTCTTTGTAACGTTTATTTTAGCAGCAAGTAAAATAATAAAAAAATTCAACTTGAATTCCAACAATTTTCACAGTTTTTTCTGAAGATAATTTTTCATACAGTTTTGGAACATTTTTTTTCTCTAGACTAAGATCTCTTCACAAACTTAACACTATCGCTCAGTCAAAAAAAAAAACAAAAAAAAATCATAAGAGAAAACTTGTCAAGTATTTTTCTGGTTTCTGAGTGGTATAGACTAGAGTTTAGACTATGGTCCCTCCGAAAATGAATTAATACTATTTTTTTTTTATAAAAGCAACCTCTGTGGACCTGCGCTACCGAAATATATGAATTAACAGAAAATTAATAAGTTAACAATTAGGAAAGCAAAAGGGTTATTTGTAGATATATTTTCACGATAATGGCATGCATGAACAAAAAATAACACCTAATAAAGCGAATTCCATTAATAAGAAATCAACATAACATGAATCACTTTTCTTTGCCAAAGTTTGTTTGAAATTTTGGATACATTTGTAGTAAAAAAAATTAACTACGAGAAGTAAATGTTATGTGTATATATTTGTCAAGAGATGAGGTAGTTGCTATGGTAGTAAAATGTTTTGGGGTTTTTCTGCTAAAGAGTTAGAGCATGATTAACCCCTACTTCTAAATTCATGATTTATTTTTTATTTTTATTTTTATTTTTAAAATTTCGATTAACATATTACTTTTATATCTCTTATTTAACTGATGATTCTTAGTTTTTCTTAGTTAAAATCTAAAAGAAAAAGCTAAAAACCATCTGTTGACCGAAACTAAAAATTCAAGTTAAAAAATCGGGGTTAATCATGGTCTTATAGACAATCGGTTCATAATTTTCCGGTCCTTTGTTAAAGAAGACTAAGAAGATATTAGAAGGCAGTCTTAGTTAACCCTTTTCCCGCGATCGAATACTTTAGCTTTTTATCATCTTTATAAGATATATAACCATAGTATATGCATGTTAATTAATTACGCAATTTGAAGAGATGGTGCTATTTATTCTTATTTTACTTAACTACAAACATATAGGACAGGGAAACACCAGTACGTAAGCTATTGAAAACATTTTCCCACCACTCCCGAATGCTAGGAGACATGATTAGACATATAAACTTTTTGGTTTAATTTGACATATAAACTTTATCATTGGATTCGATCAAAAAAAAATCTTTATCACTGGAGAGACATGAATAAACCATGATCATAAATGTTGTTCTTATGAGATATTTGTAATGACGTTTAGTACTTGAAAACTATTATTAATCCATGGGCAGGCCATGATCCATATATGCATATATGCGAACACAATAATCGACAACACTAGCTCTCACGTTTCATTAATTGAATTATAATTCTTGACTAATTTACCATATATCCAACTAAGTAATCATCGGTATTTTTGGAAAAGGTTTGATGATTTAATTATTGAACTGTAATAACTGGAGGGCATTCATGTAAATTCCTATTGAGAAGAGTAAACGCTTTTGGTTTAATTAGAACATGGGATTGGAAGAGATTATAAATGTTGAAAACAGTGTGTGACTAACCACATAACAAACTCAGTGTTACAAGAAAGAATGAAACTATCTCCACCACAACCACCAGCACTTAAGAACAACGACCCAACAGCCACGGCTTCTGCCGTTAAATCTCGCGGCCGAGGCGGTAGAGAAACCTTCTCTACAACGAGACATCCAGTGTACCACGGAGTTCGCAAACGCCGATGGGGAAAGTGGGTGTCCGAGATCAGAGAGCCACGGAAAAAATCTCGGATTTGGCTCGGATCTTTTCCGGTGCCGGAGATGGCAGCTAAGGCCTACGACGTGGCCGCGCTTTGTCTGAAAGGAAGAAAAGCTCAGCTTAATTTCCCCGACGAAATCGATGATCTACCTCGACCTTCGACATGTACGGCCAGAGATATCCAAGTCGCGGCGGCCAAAGCTGCCAACGCCGTCAAGATCACTAAAACGGGAGATGACGTGGCAGATATCGACGACGGAGATGATTTCTGGGAAGGCATAGAGCTGCCAGAGCTTATTATGACCGGAGGTGGGTGGTCACCGGAGCTTTTCGTTGCCGGAGAAGATGCCACGTGGGTGGTCGACGGTGACTCGTATCAGTATCAGTTCATGGCGTGTCTGTGAGTGTAGTTGTCGACTGTGTCGTATTCGCTATACGTGTGCGTTGTATCGTTAATGTGTTGGATAGATCGATTTAATGCAACTATATTTTTATTGTTTTATGTGATTAATAAATATATACCCTGTTAGGTTTGTAGTTTGTATGATGATCTGGACGTATTTGTATGTTACTATATACAGTTTTGATTGCATAAAATTGCTTGCATGAGTAATGATAATATTGATTGTAACTGAAGGACTAAAGGTTTAGGGTTTTATCTGGATAAACAAACAATACTAAACTGAAGTATTTTTGATTTTTTTCTTTTGAGAAAACGTTTTTATTTTTCGAAAATTTAGAGCTTGATTAGTTTTACAAAAAAAACAATGAACCATAAAAATGAAATAGTATATGCGAGGAAAATAAATTAGCTACCTAGCATAGTTTCCAATCTGGCGTACAGTTTTGTCACTGCATGCAATAGTTTTCAGACCATTATCCATACTTTATATCAAAATTATCAGTTTTAGTTACAACTGAAATCTATCGTATTTATTTGTTTTGTTATTTCGTAAAAAGGAACGGAACTACATAAATGAAGCATTGGATTCGATATTGATTTATCGTGGTGTGTGGTTGGAACTATATATATTTGGGTATATACAGCAGATTTACATTTTTTTTGTAAAAAAAATTTACATATTTGAATCATATAAAATTTACATATTTTAATCATTTTCGTCGATATATTATTTTTTGTATGTAAATATTAAGTTTTACACTATTTTAGAAAATTCAAGAGTAGAGGATGCAAGAGAGATATTCATATAGAAACGCTAAAACAAGCAAAATACAATTTAAGGAGTGACAGAGTATTTAAATTCTGTGAGCTATTGTTAGGAGGTGGAGGTGATCTCGGATTATTCGATCGATGCCCTGTCTAATAGTTAGAGGATGAGATGAAGTCGTAGAGAAGATGCGAGCATTATGTTGTATCCAAATTAGAAAGATGGATTCTTGAAGCAGCCAGGAGCTTAATGATAAGGACTGATGAGAGTGCTGAAGCGTTACGACCGACAACTTATGATTTTACTTGTATCCGTTACGATTGACAACTTATTAGTCACTATTTTTTAACAACATAATTTTCTTCTTCTAATATCCCTTTTCGCTTTTCATTAGGTTTTTCGTGTAGTAATTAGTTTCCAGTATAGCACTCCAGCAAATACATAATCGGTAGGCGACAAAAGGAAAAAAAAAATGAATGACCAACCGGAAGATTTGAGCATTCAATGCGAGGAAAATTAAAAGGACGGCTGTACCCTCTTCAAGCTTCATTGGTCTTTTACCTTCACTTATACGACTCAGAAACTTCATTGGTCTTTTACCTTCTCAACGACTCAGAAGCTTCGGAAACTTTCTGTAAGCTCGACATAATCACATAAACTTGGAATTATATTATATATACCTAATACAAAGTAGTTAACGTTTTGACATGTGCATATTATGTTGTAGTACTGTAATAGTATAATGTTCATGTAGGACGACACACGACAAGACGAGAACGCGGAAATGGTACCCCCATGGAACCAAGACTAGCTGTCTGGGTGAGTGGTAATGAATTATTAGTATTTGTCCTTGCATCGTCAGAATACGATTTTGCACCACATATTAGGATATTTGATACAACACAGCGTTCAATAATCACGTCTAAAACGATACTGAACTTATTGTTTCAGACAAGAAGTTGTTGGACTTGAATTTAACGACACTATATAGAGCTATTTAGTAGTTTAGAAACCGTATATGCGTCCAAGGAAATCGAATATTGGTTTCTGTGTATGTTGTTTAGTATTCTGAACCGTTGTACTACGCAATGATCAATAAAATACCTTATTGCAGAAAATACATTCAAAAACATTTGTATACATCACTAATTCATCAAAAAGATATTCATCAAAGTGGGCGAATTATTTGTGGTCAAAAACAAAACAAAAAAAGTCTACAAAATGTTTGCAGAACGGATCAAATATGAATATACTAATTAGTAAATTGGGTCAAATATAGGCCCTATTCTGTAAACCGGATCTGAAAAATTGTTAGAAATATGAAAATGTTCAAACATTCTCAAGCTTTTGATGAATTTCCATGTTTGAATTTCTTTTCTTCTAAGTTTTGTATAGAAGAGAGAAAAATTTAACCAAATTAACTTCAATAGATGAAATATCATACATATATACGTGAAGACAAACACAATTTTAGAGGCTAAAATGAAAGTTCTAAGACTCTTGTAGAGATCAGTGATAAAAGCAAAATATATTTTGAAGATTCTAGAAGTGAAAAAACCATCCAACAGTCCACCCTAAGAACAGACCAGCACCACCAATGAGACGAAACCATAATGCAAAGGCCATCATATATCTTCTTCCAATCTCAACCATTTTATTCTTCTTCCCTCTCTGCTTTCTCTTCTTCAGAATCACTCCTTTGATCAGCTCTTCTTCCTCCTTCATCTGCTGATAGATAGGTGACTCGCATGTCTCAAAAAGATTGACATGCATCACACGTTCTTTTTCAGCGCAAGCTTCTCTGCTTCTCTTGCTCTGGTTTGAGGATGCCTGAGCGTTTCTTAGACCATCACACATAGGAGAAGACTTTGGACTCGTGTTCTTGCTCTCTGTACTACTGCTGCGACTCAAAGAACTCTCAAACTGATCGCTCCAAGCACCTTGTTTACACGGGTGTTTTAAACCCTTTTTCGCCACTGGTGCAGTGAATACTCTTGTGGAGCTTCTGGGGAGGAGGAAGATCACAGTTTTGAATATTATAGTCAAGGGATCTAGTCGCCACCGAGAGAGCTAATTTATCCTTATCCGTAGTGCTTCTCCACAACGGTGTTGTTGTATCTTACTTGCTAATAAAGTTATAGTCTGCCTCTTCTTGTTCTCTCTTATCACAATCAAGCCAACGAATTCATGCAGTTTCTTGAATTTGGTATCATCTTCAAAGAAAGTGTTTGCAATCACCTCTTCAAATCCAGATGATTCCTTGAGCCACCACCATTTGGTATCACAAGAGGAATCTCTAAAACTTCAAGAAGAAAAAGCTGTTTTTACAGTGTTTCCGGAAGAAGAACGTTGTTGATGACAGCAAATCAACGACTTACTGATGTTCTTTGCCACAGTGCTCTTGCTTCAGCTGCTCCCATTGATTAGATCAAACCCCCTAAAAGTTGGAAGATAAATCTTCCGACTTATGAATTAAAACCAAACTCTCTTCTTTTTTTTTTCTTTTCCTATCCCTTGCTATACTTGGGAGAATGTGATGAGGAACTCCTCATCAGAAAAGGAGAAAGGAACCAGAAGCAAATCATTGGAGTACATGAAACTGAGAAGAGCTAAAGAAGCCAACCAGAACATATGTGCAATCAAAAATGTATTTAAAGTTCAGCTTACAACAACGAATGCTAACATTTTTACCACATTAACAATAATGAATCACTGTAAATTAAATTTGTGTTTGTCGATGCTTTATACGATTAAACGAGTGGGTTTACTGGATATAATGTTAATCTATTGCACCGTGACATTTTATATCCAATTACCTGAATACTTCAGTTGGACACGTGTTATCAGATATCATTATTAGCCACACGTTCTCTAGATCCCACCATGTGACAGTCACACCCTCCATATATACGTGTGCAAAACTCATACCTAACTATTGTTTCAGGGCTATGTTATGTCTTACGTCCAGTAACTAACACAATGCGCAAATTAATTTTACTAGAAATTATCAATTTCGTGTCTATGTTTTTTTAAAAAGAGAGAAGAAATTCAAAGCTTCAAAGTTACTTACAAAATATCGGACAACTCAAAACCAACTCATATCAACATTTTATACAAATATGTTTTGCTTCATATCCACTTTTTCTGTAGCCATAAAAAGAAATGGATCTGAGTATGCTAAAGAAGCCTTACTTATCACCGTTGATCCCGAAGATGCGTACCTTGTGCATGTTAGGGAACTTGGCCACAACTAGAACCATCACAGCGAGTGTGTTGAGGAATAGCCATGGATGTCTGTAATCTGTTGTATGTGATGCTATCAAGTACCTGTTTATTTTTTTAATATTATACAAATGCATACAATTATCAATTTGATTAAGAAACCAATAACAATAAAACCCTATGTCATCTGAGTCCTAAGGTCATATGCACTAGGATAAACGCAGTAACAAAGAGTTCCCAATCGCTAACAAAATGCAGATTGGATATAAAAAACAAGAAAGAATTGGTAAGGAAGGGGACATACAGGACGACAGGAACAACGGTAAGGAACTTGCGGTTGCGGGTAAGTTGCTGACCATTGTCCATCTGTTCCCACCAGGTGAGAGCATTGTAGACACCTTGGTCGTCTGCAAAAGGAGTTCCTTTCATCCAGTGAAAGGAGTGATACGTTACCTGGCCATAAAACGACGCTATTCAGATTTCACGTTCAAACATATTTACTATTTTACAAAAGTCACTTGATAAACCTAACAGTTAGATGATAAGGGAATAACATTTTGAATGAAACTATTTACAAATTTTCAGGTTCTGCTACCGAAACTGATCAACTTCAAAACAGATCAAATTCAAATCTCAGCATCTTAATTATAAGTCTGATCAAATCAAGGTTGCTATTAATAACCAAACTGAGCATAACACTAATCAGAAGGTAATGATGTTAATTCAAAGCTTATGACAAACAAAAAAAAAAACTAATGACAAAACCAAAATGGTAAACTCGCAATCACAAGGGGGGAATTCAAAGCTTGATCATCTCAACCAAACCGATCAATTTCAAAAATTGCTGACACGAAAACACAGATTCAAAGCCCAGATCTCAGCAAAAATCGAGTAACAAAACAATTCAATCGATCAATTAAGATACTCCTATTGCTAGAAGAAGAAGAAAGAGGAGAAAGGGAGGTTACAACGAAGTGAGCGAGATTAACAACAGTCCAAGCCATTCCAGGGGAACAGCCAGAGAGGGAGAGAACAACGAGCCACCCGAAGAAGAGGATTAGTATATAAGTCGTCCACACCCCTGGATACATGAACCACTCCGTGTTCCTGTTCATGTCCGGCGGTGGTGCCGCTTTCACATACAGATTCGCCATCCTTCCGTTCCGATCTTATTCTCTTCTCCCTTTCTTTATCTTCTTCTTCTTCTACTTTCGCCTGATTCGCAAAACTCTCTCTTTTGGGGGGAAGAAGGAAGGGAGGATTCTCCAGATTTCTGGTTTGGTTTAATCTGGTGTGCCCCTGTGAGAGAGAGAGAGAGAGACACGACTGCTTTTTCGCATCTACTGTGGAATTTTTTTTTTTTAATTAATTGGGTCACTCATTATAAGAGGCCTTAAGTGTCCTAATTACTTTCTAGCCCATTATCTTCACATCTTGTCCTCTTTATTGGGCCCTGTGTAGGCTCTCTAATTTTATCTACTTGATCTCTTTGGTAAAAAGAAAACACTTATTTCTTGAATTTTTTTTCTTAATTGGAAAAGTTAATGTTTTAAAATTTAATAAATAAATTGGTTTTAAAATAAAAATCTAAAGAGTGGTATAAATTTACTGAAGTATAAAAAATTAAAACCAATAAATAAAATAATACATTTAAATTTAATTAATATGTCTGTAAGGTCTATGACATCAATTTTTCAAATAAACCAGACGTCTAGTTTACATATATAATCTTCAAATTTGTGAAATTTACAACGAGAATAAAATTGATATTTATTCTTTTTAACACAACAAATATTTTATTCATTTAAATTGTTGTCTTGTTCGGAAAAAACAATCAATCAATTGATTTTTGTCTTATACAATCAATAAATTTAATATCAAGCAACAAGAATGAAAAAAAAAAGAAAGAAAGGGACCAAAAAAAGAAACCAATAAATTCATACATGAGGGAGGAGTATAGAACAACCAACAATTGATGGATCATAAGAGCTTTTTTAGTTGGTCTCTCCAGACAAAATGTGGGTTTCATGTTGAATCAATCAATTGTTTTAGCAAAATAATAGTACTAGTAAAGATTTTTCCTTTTAATTATGTCGGTTCATGCTCACAGCTATATTAACATTGTATATTCATTTAAAGATATTAAAAAGTTCATTAAAAGAAATGAACAGAGCATCGTTGCTGTCTTCACAAAAAAAGACTGGCTCGAACCGTTTTTCTTCCCACTTTCTCTGTTTCACTGACTCTCCACTTTTACTCAAAACAGAAAGACTTCACTGAGTTTTTCCACTTCATCGAGCCAATTCCTCAATAATGAACGAAGAGATGAGCGGAGAGATGCAGGAGAATAAACACGCAAGTAAACCGTCATTGCCCGAAAAGATCGACTACGTGTTCAAGGTGGTGGTGATTGGTGACTCTGCTGTCGGTAAAACGCAGCTCCTTTCACGTTTCACACAGAACGAGTTCTGTTATGATTCAAAGTCCACCATTGGCGTCGAGTTTCAGACACGTACGATCACTCTTCAAGGCAAACTCGTTAAAGCTCAGATCTGGGATACCGCCGGTCAAGAAAGGTAATATCTAAGCTACATACACACATTATGTTACAAAGCTAAATCTCAGTTTAGCTTTCAAATTAAATTGTTTACATATATTAAGATATGGTAGTTTACTTTTCTTGGATCACGACATTTTAGATATGCTTTGATTTGGTTTTATTTCATTTCCGATCTACTTAATAAGAGTATACCGTATATTTAAATAAAGTAGATTGGTTTTGTGACTATTTGCTGTTTTACTGCGTTTAGATACAGAGCGGTGACGAGCGCTTATTACAGAGGCGCGTTAGGTGCAATGGTGGTTTACGACATAACCAAACGCGTCTCCTTCGACCACGTGGCACGTTGGGTTGAGGACTTACGTGCTCACGCCGACGACTCCGCCGTGATTATGCTCGTCGGAAACAAAGCCGACCTTGCCGCCGATAAACGCGCGGTCCCGACAGAAGACGCCGTCGAGTTCGCGGAGACTCATCGGCTATTCTTCTCGGAAGTCTCGGCTCTAAGCGGCGGAAACGTCGACGAGGCTTTTTTCCGTCTGCTAGAGGAGATTTTCAGCCGCGTTGTCGTGGCGAGAAAAGCTCTGGAATGTGAGAGTATGTCTACCGCGAAACTTGACGGTTCGAGAATCGATGTGATCATCTCTGGTTCGGATCTTGAGATTAGTAAGACGAATGAACAAGCTTCGTGTTCGTGTTGATTTTGAGTGATGGGCTCAAGTATGGGCCAGATACCTCTAGACATAGTGGTACTTTTTTGAATATCATTTTACCCATGTCTCTGTTTTAAGGGCTTTTCATATCTAATCTATTAAAACTGAAGTACACTTAGTAATTAATCCTTACTTCATGTTTAATATTACAAAATTTGCCATTGCCTTTATTGGCATCATTTAACAATATTACTAAACCAACTTTTATTAAATTTACACAGTCAACCAAAACTAACGTGTTTCATAAATAATATTACAATAATACATTATATTTAATGAGTAAATCTAGATTCCTATCTTAACTAACCAAAAATGTAAAATCTTTAACAATAAAAGGAATGGGTATTATGTAATTAGAACCGTATATTCTGTTTACAAAAATAAAATGTGTAAATAACGTCTTACGAACCAAACCTTTTTAACTACATTCTTATTGGATGCTTTTGTATTGTGTTAGTAAATCTCCTAGCTTAGCTTAACTATTTATCAGTAGATGAGACTAAAACACAAGGTAACTTTTTTTTATCAACAAACACAAGGTAACTAAATTCAAAGGTATATATATATATATATATAGTTTAAAAAATATTTTTAATACAAAAATAAATTAAGAATTGTTTTTGAAAATATATTAATATAGCATAAAATAATTAAATTTCAGTATTACTAAATAAATTTTAAAATAAAATATATGGAATTTAAAATTTAGAATTCATTTCTTCATATTTTGAAGATGTTTTTATTTAATTATTTGAATTTTTTTTTAAAAACGGTACCAAAAATTGTGTTACAAAATAGCGCGTTATCAAGTTACATAATATAACAGAAAATGTGACAAAAAATATAAAACAACAAATTATAAAATATGTTTAGTTGTTATAAAATTAAAATCAAATATATATAAATATAAAATAAAAATATCCGCACGGGTGTGCGGGTCAATATCTAGTACTTTGTTAATTGGTGGTACTTGATTAGATACCTTCTAAAAACTATCCATGTAGTAATTTTTTTTCTTGTTATCTGAAGTTCATATTAAATGAGTGATAACAATTCTTACACATGTAAACCGACAAGAAACATATTCCTTCCAGAGTCATAAGCTGGCAAAGTTAACATTACCTCGCCAGAAACTAGAAAGTAAACAACATAGAACACATAAGTTTTCTAAACTTAGTATCAAGGAAGAAAACATAACATCAAAACTATCCATTTCATATTTATTATATTTTTTTCTACACCGTTTATAATATATATTTAACATTATTGTATATGCAAGAAAATGAAGTCTTTTATACCTTAATCAAACATTTGAAATTATTGACGTTCAAATGACAAATATTACATAAAAATACATTGTAAAAAGCTTTCTAATGGTGTTCTGGTTGTAAGTCTATATATATATATGCAACTAAATGTCAGTTAAGTTTCCAAATCCTGTACTCGATATTTTTTTAAAACAATTAATATTTAAAAAATTACAATCGAACCTTTCAATTATAAATATTTCACACATAATTACTTTACTGTTCTTTCTTTTTTTTGTCAACAGCTGCTCTTCGTTATTAGGTTTTATTTAGCTCATATATGTTATTATTTACGAGGAACTGGTATTACATATAGAGAAAACTATATATAGATCGATAAAATTTACAATAAGATCACTAAGCATATATTTTCATAATATTTTTCATGACATCAACTGTGAGTGTCACTTAGATCTCGAATATAATCCAAATCCGACATAAGATATGATTCTCTTAAATTTTTCATGCAACCGAATAATCTGAAGTGCTCCAATCACAAACTCGCTTTCTTGCCCATGACCTAAAAATGGTCTTTAACATATACCAGCACATTGATATAAACACTATATAAATGCGCATATGATTAATCCGCCACCAGAGTGCTTTGTGACCACTCATTTACTTATTTCTATGCTGATAACTCTGTGTTATGTGTAAAGTTACTAATTAGTTTAATAATTATAAGCAAGATAGAGATTCTCATGATAAAAATATAATTAGTACTTCCAATTATGATTGTATGTAATAAGTATCAGCTGAAATAAGCTAACTGGTAGAAATATTATAATTTTGACAAATCTTACAATTTATTCAGAATCATTTACTGGTAGAAACCTGTGTTATAATTTTTTTAGGTTAGAAATTATAACTTTCTATGCATAAAAGAGACTAGATTTTGATCCGCGCTTCAGAAGCGCGGGTATTATTTTCACTTTTATAATAATATTATTTGTTTGTAATTATTGAATGTATTTATCTTATTAAAACTTTCTTTATAATAAATTCGACATATTAGAGTGCATCTGGTAAACTATGTGTTTCTCTAACTTTATTTTATTCCATTTTTAATTAATATATTTATTTGGCTTATTGTTAAAATAAATGATTTTAGAATATAACTGTATAATACTTTTACATTGATACTTTGTTTAAATAATGTGACATATTTCTATATTAATTAAATATTTACATTGTAATTTGTATACAATTCAACATATTTGTCTTGTTTGTTGTTAAAAAATGATTTTAAATTCAAATGTACAGTACTTTTATATTGTTTTTTCTTCAGTTCATATAATTTTTTTAATAAATTTCTTTCAATATAAGCTATATCAAAAATTAGTCAACTAAAGAATCTATAAACAATTATTTACATAGCAATATAACATATTTATATATTAATTCAGTTTAATATATAAATTATTTATTACTGCCATATTTAAAATGAAAGTTTATTGATATATTTTTAGGTTGCTACAAACCAACCCGGACCGAAAATGATCCAACTCGAACCTCCTACGATATTTATAATATTCGAATGATATCTATTTAATTTAAAAATTTAGGGGAAAAATATTGTGTATCACGAAAACATATATGATCAATTAGTGGTTTCCTAAAAAGTTTAAATGGATTTGCTGATTTTATTTGGATAGATATATTTTTTTTAATAAAAATACAATTCAAGTTTCCAAACAATTTTTATAACTACAATCCAAGTTTCCAAACAAACTTATTTTTTATAAATGCTATCCAAGTAACCAAACACACCAAATTTTTTTAATACTCTTATCCAAGTATCCAAACACACCGAAATTGTACTTCAGCTTTAATAAGATAGATATAAATTATTTATTACTGCCATGTTTAAAATGAAAGTTTATTGATATATTTTTAGGTTGCTACAACCAACCCGGACCGAAAATGATCCAACTCGAACTTCCTACGATATTTATAATATTCGAATGATATCTATTTAATTTAAAAATCTAGGGGAAAAATATTGTGTATCACGAAAACATATATGATCAATTAGTGGTTTCCTAAAATGTAGGAAGTTTAAATGGATTTGCTGATTTTATTAGGATAGATATATTTTTTTAATAAAATACAATTCAAGTTTCCAAACAATTTTTATAACTACAATCCAAGTTTCCAAACAAACTTATTTTTTATAAATGCTATCCAAGTAACCAAACACACCAAATTTTTTTAATATTCTTATCCAAGTATCCAAACACACCGAAATTGTACTTCAGCTTTAATAAGATAGATATAAATTATTTATTACTGCCATATTTAAAATGAAAGTTTATTGATATATTTTTAGGTTGCTACAAACCAACCCGGACCGAAAATGATCCAACTCGAACCTCCTACGATATTTATAATATTCGAATGATATCTATTTAATTTAAAAATCTAGGGAAAAAATATTGTGTATCACGAAAACATATATGATCAATTAGTGGTTTCCTAAAATGTAGGAAGCTTAAATGGATTTGCTGATTTTATTAGGATAGATATATTTTTTTAATAAAAATACAATTCAAGTTTCCAAACAATTTTTATAACTACAATCCAAGTTTCCAAATAAATTTATTCTTTATAAATGCTATCCAAGTAACCAAACACACCAAAATTTTTTAATACTCTTATCAAAATATCCAAACACACCGAAATTGTACTTCAGCTCTTTAATAAGATAGATAACTCAAAGGAAATGCAGTTGACTTGAGAATATAAAAAGTCAATTGGAGAGCAATTTGCAGGAGAAAAGTCGTAAAAGTCATACATTCGCCACTTGTTGTAATTAAGGAGAATCATCGGAAAATGGCATCTTTGAAATTAATTTTGGTAATTACGATACATATTATTTATATAGTTTTTTAAATACTGTTTTAAAAGCATATATTGTCTTTTTGTTAGTAACCTCTAACCACTACGTTTAGATATGCAAGTTACTTTATTAAGATGCATATATGCTCACTTTCATTACATATTATCATATATATGTTTCTAAAACATAGTATTATATATGCAAATTGTCTACGTATGCATTCCATTAGAAAAGTTAATGATTATTAGTAGAATATTAATCAATTTAAAACTAGTTAGAATTTTCTTAAAAAATATTAGACAAACTGTTTACAAATGAAACATTGGGACAGCTGTAGGTATAGTCTTCAATATGTATTTAGATTAGAAATCCATCGAGGATATAGTCATTTGAGTGTAGCAAACATAACATGACATATGCATATATATAGATGACCACAAGTACATGTTGGCTTATTAGCATATACCCGTTTGAGCACCTACATATAACTTTGAACTAATAAATATTTAAATGTAAATGAAAAGACCTCTCAAATGATAAATAATTAAATTTGAGACCAATTTATGATCTGGCATTGGCTAATAGCTTCACATTTCGTGCGTACGTCTATTTAAAGCTTCACAAAGACCCAAACTCAAATCACAATCCGAAAACGAAAAAAATTCACAAGAAAAAAAAAGACATTTATTCAAAATGTTTTCTTTGAGTATGAGAACCGAAATAGAAAATCTGTGGGTCTTTGCTCTTGCATCAAAATGCAATATTTTCATCCAAGAACATTTTGTTTCTCTTCTCATCGCCGTAGCCATCACTTGGTTTACCTTAACCATCGTATTTTGGTCTACACCTGGTGGACCGGCTTGGGGAAGATACTTTTTCACTCGCCGGTTTACTTCCGGCTGCAACCAAAAAAACAAGAATCTCATTCCCGGTCCGAGAGGGTTTCCACTCGTGGGAAGCATGAGCCTAAGGTCAAGCCGCGTTGCTCATCAGCGCATAGCCGCAGTGGCTGCGATGAGAAACGCCAAGCGGCTCATGGCGTTCAGCCTCGGTGATACTAAAGTGGTGGTGACGTGTCATCCTGACGTGGCAAAGGAAATACTGAACAGCTCGGTGTTTGCAGACCGACCTGTTGACGAAACCGCTTATGGTTTGATGTTTAACCGAGCCATGGGATTTGCTCCAAATGGTGCTTACTGGCGTACCCTACGTCGGCTAGGTTCGAACCATCTCTTTAACCCAAAGCAAATCAAACGCTCGGAGGAGCAGAGACAAGTGATCGCAACTCAGATGGTGAACGTATTTGCACGTAACGCTGAAACCGCGTTTGGAGTACGTGATTTGCTCAAAACAGCGTCGTTGTCTAACATGATGGGTTTAGTTTTCGGGAAACAGTATGAACTGGAGTCTAGTAACAACGTTGAGTCGGAATGCTTGAAGGGTTTGGTCGAAAAGGGGTATGATCTTCTCGGTACACTGAACTGGACCGACCATCTTCCTTGGTTAGCCGGTCTAGATTTCCAACAAGTCCGGTTCAGATGCTCACAGCTTGTACCGAAAGTAAGCCAGTTATTGAGCCGAATCATTCATGAACAACGTGCCTCTACGTGCAATTTTCTCGACGTGTTACATTCTCTTCATGGTTCCGAAAAATTATCAGAATCCGATATGGTCGCTGTTCTTTGGGTACGCTAACATCATCATCTACTTCTTTCTTTTCATTATTTAGTTCTTATTATATGTAGAATATCAACATTTCAAATTTTTGGTGCCGTCAGGAAATGATATTTAGGGGGACGGATACAGTGGCTGTTTTGATCGAGTGGGTGCTAGCGAGGATTGTGTTGCATCCTAAAGTTCAGTCAACGGTCCATGATGAGCTTGACCGAGTCGTTGGCAGATCCAGAGCCGTCGATGAGTCTGACCTTCCATCCCTCACGTATCTAACTGCTATGATCAAAGAAGTGTTGAGGCTGCATCCACCAGGCCCACTTCTCTCTTGGGCTCGTCTCTCGATAACAGACACCACCGTAGACGGGTATCACGTGCCTGCTGGGACCACCGCGATGGTGAACATGTGGGCTATAGCACGTGATCCCCACGTGTGGGAAAATCCTTTGGAGTTTAAGCCCGAGAGGTTCGTGGCTAAAGAGGGTGAAGCTGAGTTCTCTGTTCTCGGGTCGGATCTGAGGCTGGCACCCTTCGGGTCGGGTAAGAGAGTTTGCCCGGGAAAGAATTTGGGGCTTGCGACGGTTTCGTTTTGGGTTGCTACGCTCTTGCATGAGTTTGAGTGGCTTCCTAGTGTCAACGCTAACCCTCCTGACCTTTCAGAGGTTTTGAGGCTGTCATGCGAGATGGCTTGTCCTCTCGTCGTTAACTTACGCCCGAGGCGTATGATAGCATAAGGCTCGGTCTGGTCAATGCACGAATGCTTCAAAAATAATTGGGAAATTAAATAACAATCGCGTATTCTAATAAAACCTGAAGAATATGATATGTATGCAAAGTCTAAAGAGCGAAGTATATTCGCCCATCTTTTATTGATTAAGGGAACATATTAATGTATTAATGTATGTGTATTATATGAAACAAATTTATAATTTATATGTTTCATGCGTATATACGGTTTGATGAGTAATGTTGTTCATTTTTTTTTTTTTGAACACTGTTGTTAATTTTATTAACCAACGCAGGAGGACGGTAGTCTCGGCTCTAAAGTCAAAACTTAAACTCGTTTCAGTTTTACGTGCGCCATTTGGTTTGTTTCGTGATGAACTAGTGAGAAATTCCTTGTAAATTTTGTTGGCATGAAGATGTATGTTGGTTTGCTATGGGCATCAGTCCTATGTAGCAAGCAATTGTCCTTTTGGGTCGGTTACCGTCTGAGTCGTATGTGAACTCACCAAAAGAGATGTTGAAAAGTAACTCTCTTGCTTGGTGTTTCACAATGACAATCTCACTACTCTCTTTGGATCCTTGGATTAACATTTTTCACATTTGTATGGGATTAACTTATGATGCCTACTGACATTTTATATTTTTGTAAATTTTTGTTACTAGCCAGTTTGGCTTTGCGTTATAAGAACATTATGAATTCCAAGCGTTAAAAAAGTAGGACTGGATAAATAAATCGAATCTATAAATTCGTACTAAATCTGATCCGGTAAAAATGAATTTGAACCAATCCGAACCCGGCATAAATACTGAATGGATCTTCTTTTATGGTATCTTGGATTGTGAGTATTATCCGAACCGTACCTAAATCTAAATGGATATCCAATAGAACCCAAAACATTCAAAACCTCGAAAAAATCTTGTATCAAATATGATCTCTATTCTTAATATGTGTTCAAAATACATTAAGATATATTGAACATCGATATTACTTATCTATTACATTAAAGTTGATGGTTCTATTACATGAAGTTTGATGGGTAAATGTGACTGTTAAATTTTGAAATATTTAGATTTAGATTTTATTTTCATTAAACAATATTTCTAATTTCATGAGAACTTGATTTTCACTTTATACTTTCATTTATTTAGTTTTCTTTTTCATCAATAATATATTTCTTTTTCGTCTGGTTTTGAAGGATCATGGATGATGTATCTTTCTTATTATAAAATCGATTTACTTATGTTTTGATTACAAAAGTATAAATTAGGTATTTGAAATCCGATAAAAACTAATTTTATTTATGTTTTGGTTATAAAATAGATATAAATTAGATATTTTATAATCGAAGAATCAATTGTGATATGAATCCGAAAGTATATTGGATTTGTACCAGTTCTTTGAAAATTCACTAAGCTCGATCTGAACCCGATAGAATCTGAACTGGTTGCGAAACGAATTTTCAAATAATCCGAATGAAACTGGTTTTGATAAACCTGAAAAACCGAAATCCGATTGAATAAAGCCGAAATCCGATTATCCCTAATGCCGAGGCCTAAAAAAAAGTCGCATGTTTCGGCGAACCTTCGATATGCAACGCTAAATCATAAGAAAATAAATTTTGTATATTAACAAGTGGTCGCTATTTAATGTAATTTAACCAGCCTCTCTAAGCTCTCTTATATATATAAGAGTAATAATGTATTGGTAGTATATAACTCAAGTACACTTATCTTCAAATTAATTTAACGATCATCATCATCCTATGAATTGTTCCACTTAACTAGAATAAATAACACTATACTTCGCGTGTTGAACGATTAGCTGAATTATCTTCTCCGGCTTTAATTGTATCCTACTCCGTATGTATAGTATAATTTGCTTAATTTGCTACGAACTTTCTTATAAGAGCTAGTTCAGTCAATAAACAACGATTTTAATAATGAAACGAAGCATTTGGTTGAAACTGTGGTTTGGTTTATAAATATAGATATAATAGATGTCGTCCTCGAGTGTTCGACTCAGCTAGTGTTTCTGATTGTTCCAACGTGATCTCATCAACTCTTGTGTAATGGACTTATCACTTCTGAACTTCTAGCATTTTATTTAGTTGTTGACCAATACATTAGTCCTCTTATATCAGTTTGTTTATTTAACATTCGGCAAACACATATCTGACTTCCGCCTTATTGGTTGAAACAACAACAAATATCTGACTGATTACAAACTGTTAATGTGAAGACGATAAAAATATTGGCCGTTTGATAATCTGAGATACATGATTTCCTCTAGTTATGTTTTAATTTTATAGACCTTTTTATTTCTTTCTGTACTCAACTCCTTGCTAAAAGAATCGCACCTCAGAATTTGTTTTTTTCTATATAAACTTTGTGAGTATGAATTAGGTCATGAGGCTGTGTTCCAAAAAAAAGAAAAAAGAATCAAGTCATGAGGCTTGCCTACTTGAATTAACGTAATAATATATGGAATTATCCCCCTATATTAAAAATATTGACACTGAGTCATTGGCGTTAAGTAGATAATCATGAAGTTGCAGTTAATAAATTTAATTTATATGCTATCCGGGCGAGAAACTTTTTGTATTGTACCACAAAGTATATACGGAAATACAAACTTTGTGTAAAACAACTGTTGGTCAAACCGGTCCAGTCAAATTAATAAGAAGCATGGAAAAGTCAAATCAAAATACAATTTCCCGTGATGTGAGTATACATGGCGAGTCTATATGCTAGTTATATAAGTTTTTGATAGTGTATTATATTATTGTTTTTCTTTCCCAATTTTTTTCTTGAAAGCTAAATTTTTCTTTTATAAGTTCCCGTAATTCTTTTCCTAATTTTTCTCTTATATATTCACATCAAACATAGAAGAACAGAAAAACGTACATGTGTTTTGTTCATTAAAATTTTCTTTAACGTAAATTCTAAAGTCTAAACCTTCAATGGTCGTTAGTTCTTTGATGAAGGACCAATTTGATGAAAGAAAATAGGCACACAAATTTTAACTAGTAAAATAAAAGATATAAAACCGAAATGTTTTTTTTTTTTTGCTAAAAATAAAACCGAAATGTTATTTATCAGCAAAACTGCACAGTCGAGAACTAGGGTCAGTCCTTATTTTTCTAAATGTGAACTTTGTTCTGCTCGACCTAATGAACTAGTGCATGCATTGAATAACTACAATTTAATTATTCTTGAACTTTAAAATTAAAAATATAATAATATCTAAAACAAAAAAAAATAGATGCCATTATAGAATTACGTAGATGGTGAAAAGCTACAAGACAAACATGCCTCAAAACTTGACACTGCCCTTTATATTTATTACGTTCCTAATTACAATGCTACATATATGAAGTAGGAGCCACTAGCCAGACCTGTATTCTACTATTCTCTATTGAAATAAATTTTACAGATAATTTTTTTTTGGGGCAAAAATTTACAGATAATATATAAGAAACGGATTTATGACTTGAATAACATAAATATTGGGAAAAAAATCTGAACCAGAATATTTTGATTGGTTGAAGCATTCTGATTGGATTTTTTCCTTATATAGCCAATAAATTTTTGGTATTAGTTAAGGGTATGGTTTCTTGAGATAAAAAATGGTAAAACGTTGTGTTAATTAGGTGGCCATTTTGATGCATGAACTAAGCGATTATGATCGAATATTTTATATGTGCTAATATGGACTGTAAGTCTCTAACTACATAAGTAAATATTTCATATTGGAATATCAATGACGCAATTGAGACGAGAGTAACGAGAGAAGAACGTCCAGATCCTGAGCAACTGAGCAAGCAAAGCATCGTCTTCCGTTTGTCACTAATGACGAAGTATATAGTATGCTTTATTGTTATATAAATAATTTAATTCACTGTTAACGACTTAAAGCCTAAAAATGCTACTTAGAACATAAATTTATGGCTTATATAGCATTGATAGACGAATCAAATTGGAGAATATAATAATCTTACTGGCGAAAAGAATACCCACGCCATGTAGAAACAACAACATGCCTTCTGCTGTAAACGACTCCCCGGAAACTTCCAAATAGCTTGAACCTAATTCACTTATTGTAGTACATGCAAAACATAATTAATTAAAAAGTAAAAATAATAGTTTAAGATTCGTTTCCCGTAAAATAAAGGTTTGACAGTCATCAATTCAAAAGCCTTGCTTGAACGAGGACATTAATATTGTCAATGTAGATTAATTTATACATCCTATTTAGTTTATCATGTCTATAAGGGTTTTAAATCTTTTAGAGTATGGATCGTTTCATTATAAACCTGTGGGCATAGAGATTAACACTGCGTCAAATGTATATTTTTGGATTGGAAGTACAACATGTTTTGAGCTTGTTTGGAGATGGTATTTGCGGACAGAGATGGCAAGATCATCCTCGTGAGAGAATCTAGACAGTAGATTAGTAGATTATTCATTTTAACTCAAACCGTTGTATCCAAAACCTCTTAAACATGAGAAAATACATGGATATGAAAAATGTGGAATATTTTGTATACTGTGAAAAAATCAAATGTCGCATACAATTATCAAAAATTCAATGTTTACAATTAATGAAGTTGGTAGGATACCTAAAAAGTGATGCAAAATTAAATTGCAAATATTTTGTTTCCTAACAGGTCATCCTCAGTTTACCCAACCACTCTTCTGACTAATTTCTCTTGCCTTCTTTACTTCGCATTTCAATAATACACAATCGCCTAAATATATATGACCGTATGTATACTTTCATATATTTTTCAATCTTGACAGATCTCGTATATAACATTTTAAAGATATTAGATTTGAAGTTCAAAGTTATAGAATTTGAATATAATAATTACATAATAACAGTTACCATTTACCATATGTGAATTCAAATTCAAAATAAAACGCCTTAGAAAAGATGAAATACACTTTCATTTTTTTAAAAGAAACTAGTCGAATCTAAGAAAACTATCTATTGAAGTCATTTGACAAAAAAAATATGGATTAATTGTCTAGAATCCATGTAGCATAAGAAAAGAATATAGAACTCGTAATGAGAAAACACTGTAAATTTGCACTAAGTAAAAAAAATAAACAACTGAGTGCTGTTAAAATTCGTTAAATTATAAAAATTGGCTTATTTTGCAAGTAAATTATAAAAAAATTATAATCATGAAAATGTTATGCTAGCTATTCCATGAATTAGTTATACTAACCATGATGAAATTATCCTCTCTCTTTTTGATATTATCTTTTGCCAAATAAGGATATTTCCAATCTCATTTTATTTTCATTATAAAATAGAGTTTAATGTAAAATTGATTCAATGGTATTTTATTTTTTACTCTATAATAAAGTGAATATAATTTTACTCCAAATATAGAATAATTTGTTTATTATTTGTTTATCACTCTATTTTTGTATTTTATTAGTGAATTAATCTCTACCTCTATTATAAAATTACTTTATTTTAAAGTAGAAAATAGAATAAACCTCTAAAAGTGTGACGTTTATTCAAAAAGAAAATACATGCATTAACTGTTTTGATATTAAAATATTTCTTTTTAAAAGCTAGCTAGGGTTTAGGAATGACGAGTTGTGTCTTATTAAAAGCCCTTCTTCTCCTCCGCCACTCATCATTCTCTCATCATAACACCATCATCACCATTCACCCACCTCTTCTCTCCTCTTTCTCTCTAGAACAACAAGTGAGAATCTGCTAAAATATTGTGATTATTATCATGAGAATAAAGCTATTTCAGTTGAGGGGAATGTTGTCTGGATCGAGGATATTATATATACGCAGATACGTATATATATTAATGCAAGCAATTGATCATATATGTATATAGAGTATTCTCGGACCAGGCTTCATCCCCCCTAACATGTTATTGCCTCTGATCACCAGGTTTTATTAACTCTTCGCTTATTACTTGTTTTTACAACCAACAACCAAGTATTAAGCTCAATAATGTCTACGAATCTTTCATGCATCGTTCTTAAAGAGTAGATTACAAATTTTCGAATTCTTTTTCGTTCTTCATTTTTACGTTTGGTTTGGAGCTTTATATCATTTTTTAAAATATTTATTTTGAATTAAGGGGTTCAACACGGGGATAGCTTAAAATCATTTTCATGTGTTTTAAAGTAAAAGTTTTGTTCTTATTTTGAGAATTAAAGAATATACGCTTGAAGATCTAAGTTAGACCGCTGTTTTTTTTTCTTTCTGTATAGTTTCCTTTGTTGACATTTTTTTTTAGTATTGCATCCGGCTACTATTTATCAGGGTTGAGCAGCAGCCTTCTCTGGTAGTATTATTCAGATCCAACCTACTTCTGTAAGAGCCCAGACGTCAATCAACCACATATGCAACGGCTTTATTCGGAGCGGAATTGAACATACAGAACTTTGTATATCCTTGGACTCGTATCCTTGATCACCACCCGCCCACCACCATATGCAAATTTTTTTTCCTGTGGATATATGAGAAATACAAGAAATAAAAAGAAAAAAAGAAACAAAGTAGTTTCGAGAAAACTTTTGGGTATTGATATTATTTTCTCACAAATTCCATTCATAGATCGATGTTTTCCAACTTTACTAATCGATATTTGGATAAATTCAAACTGATAATAACAAAACATCCAAAAAGGCAACGAAGGCAAGGCATACGGGCCTTAAAATACAAGAACGAATCTATAGTTGGGCTGAAAGAGTCTTTGCGATGTCCTCTAGGCTCTAGGCTCTATCTTACATGGATAGATAGAGCCTACACGGTGTTATACTCTAGCTTTTCTTTTTATTATCATCTGAAATTTTATTTTAAACATTCGAAGATCTTTTTTTTTTTTGATTAAAAAAAAAACATTCGAAGATCCAGAGTTAATTACAACACATCAACCGTCCATGGATAGATCACAAAAGAACAAGATTACCAAAAGCCTTTAGGACACGATTCATGGACGTATACATGGACTTAGTTCAAGAAATTCAGTTTTCAACACGTTATCCTCTAGGCTCTATGTACAAAAGAATTCAAAAGAATTCAAGACAAATTTCACGATGTGGACATTTTTTTCTAAAATAACACCTTGCAAGAACGAAAGAGAGTTTTAAATAGAAAAGAAAGTTTTGATAAAAAAAAAATAGAAAAGAAAGTGAATTTTCTCTTTTACAGTTGACCAAATCTGTTCTCTCGAATTGAGAATCATCCATTTTCTTACCATACATCGCATTTAAAATTCTGCCATATTTATTTTATACTATATAAAAAAGGAGAATCAATTTAGCCAAAAAAGAGAAGATAATCAAATAACATTAACCGAGTGGATAACCCAATGTTGACCATCGGTTGTGACTTTTAACCGGTTAATCTCCGCGAACAAATTAACAGCTCTCCTCACTCCTCTGTTATCAGCAGCCGTGAAGTAATCGTGACCGAATAAAATTC
Organism: Raphanus sativus; assembly: GCF_000801105.2. Classification (NCBI taxonomy): domain Eukaryota; kingdom Viridiplantae; phylum Streptophyta; class Magnoliopsida; order Brassicales; family Brassicaceae; genus Raphanus; species Raphanus sativus. The sequence goes on along the minus strand of NC_079511.1, from coordinate 685,035 downwards.
CACCGGGTCGAAGTAACCGGACCGCCCGGTTTATATCAGCCCAAGCCGAATTGAAATCGTGGCCCGCGTCTATCTCCACAAGATCCGCCGCTACACCCCACTCGCACAGCTTCTCCAGAGCCGAACCAGTAGAGAACGGAACCGGTAAAATCGAACCGGTTAAATCAGAGCTGACCACGTTTTGCATAAACTGGTACAAAAGCAAGACATCGCCGTTCACCAACGCCATGTCTTTAAACCGGTCTCGAAAACCGGGCCAGCCACGAAAATCGTCAACGCACAGAATCTGAGTCTCCTCGAGTCCAAGGCGGCGCGTGAGGTTCGCCATGTGAATCGCCGAGGCACCGAGAAAGCTTCCAACTTCCACGATCGTCCTAGGTCTGACCTGGCGGATTAGATTCTCGAAGACGGCTCCGTACGATCCCCAGCCTTTGATCCGTTTTGACCGGAGATATTTCCCGGCGTGCGGCGGTGGGAAGTCGACGTACGGTGAAGTTCCGTTGAAGATCTTGTCGATGACCGTTTGACGGATTGATTCCGGCGGAACAAGGTCGCCGCAGCGAGTGGTTACTCGGAAGTTGTCAACTAGGCAACTGCGAGGTTTTGTCGACTTGACGGTCTTAAACACTGTTGTTGATGGTGGTGGTGGTGGTGGCACGTGTAAAGAAGGTTGATGGTTATAGTATGCGGTTAAGTAACCAAAGACATAAGTTAGTAGTAGTATGAAGATAAGGAGCGCCGTTTTGGTTTTCAAGAACTGGAGGACTTCATGTCTGTGAGGAAAACGCCGATCCTCCTTCATGTTCCAAGTCTTCTTTGAAAAGAATGAAGTATGTGAAAGTGAAGATCGTAAAGAGATGTTTCTAAATAGAGATTTGAAAGTCAACGATTAGTAGATGAGAATTTGGAATATAGATAATTGAATTAACACATGATTTTATCTGGATTATTGAAATCTAGTAAAGTCTGTGAAGCCAAGACGCCAACTAATTAGGTATTTTGACTTTACGTGTCTAGAAAGTTACGCATGATGCAGTCATTTACAATCAAAATATGCAGCTTTATCCTTATATACTAAAATTATAGGTCTGTTCCTTTTGCTAAACCGGTTTGGTCAAAGTTATTTAGAAGTAGAACAGGATATGGTGATTTCTCTTACCGTTAGTAGTGTCTTAAAAATACGAGCGGACGTCTGTAAATGTTAATGGATCAACAAGACAAACATCACGGGCCCCAAATAGATGTGCTCATTCTAGTCTTTTGCACATGCTAACGTGAACGATTCTTCTCGAAACTATGCCCCTTTTAGTAATTTTACAGATGCTTGTCCGAAACTATGCCCCTTTTAGTAATTTCAGAGACACTTGTCCGTTTTCAATAAAAGTTTCTAAAGATAAAGATGATAAGAGTTGAAAGATTTGATCATTCTCCACCGTTTAGTTCGAACACCAGCTAGTCAACTGTGTAAGCTTCACCGTCTCTAAATCGGCAAAAGGTAAACTCTCTGATGTAGTTGAATCGATTTGGTTTTGTGAGTTGCTTCCTCAGATACATCTCCAGAACTTCGGTTTTGTTTTTATTTGTTGTATGATAAGTGAAGCTTTGATTCCCCCATGAATCATTGAATATTCTCGGACGATCTTACTATCTTTTGACTTTCTTTACTGAGAGAGTTAGGTTACTGGTTGAATTAGTTTACATCTTCTTCTTCTTGTATAGTGTTTTTCTGTTAAAGAAGAAAATGGCAGCATCAACAGGAGGTAAAGCCAAGTACATAATCGGTGCTCTCATCGGCTCTTTCGGAATCTCATACCTCTTTGACAAACTTATCTCTGATAATAAGATCTTTGGAGGCAAGTTTTCTTCTTCTTCTTTAGACAGACTCTCATCATAACTTGGCTATTACCATCTTAATAAAATTTATGGTGATTCAACTTCAGGGAGTACTCCAGGAACAGTCTCCAACAAGGAATGGTGGAAGGCGACAGATGAGAAGTTCCAAGCTTGGCCAAGAACCGCTGGCCCTCCCGTCGTCATGAATCCCATCAGCCGTCAGAATTTCATCGTCAAGTCTCGTCCAGAATAAAAGGAAAGATCAATGCTTTCTTTGGGTTGTAAGCGTAAGATGAATGAGAATAATGATATGATGTTTCTAAACCAAACCGAACTTGTACTAAATAATGTCACAACACCGTTTGTGGAACCAAACTCCACTGTCTATATCATCTTCTGCTATAGAAAATAGATGCAAAAGCCGAAAGCACAAGTCCTAAAATATATATAAACGAAACAAAGCTTCTTTGGATCCTCCTTTCATTTGCCATCATCTTTCCCTTGTCCATCTCCTCCATCTTGCTTGCCACCTCTAAGCCCCACTGTCAACATATATATAGAAAAAATGAATACGAACAAATATCACAGGAAGCTAAACAAGCCATTCACTTCTACTTCTATATTCAAGACTGAGTTACTACTGCTTAGAAGATTACGCGTGTAGAGTAATTGTCATAAAAACAAAAAAGAAAAAAGAAGAGAGCTACCGTTTGCAGCACTTCCTCCGAGAGAGGTTTCTGGCAGTTGTTGTTGCATCTGATGCTGCATCCCAATGTTGTTGTTGATACCCATTGGAATGGGTCTAATCCCACCCATGTGTCCTTGCATAGCTTGTTGATGTAGCTGAAGCTGCTGTTGTTGTTGCGGATCATGAAGCTGGTGAGGGCTACCAAACTGCAAAGGACCTCTTGGAGGGAAAATACCGCCGGCGGGAGATGCTTGTTGTTGAGCCACCATCCCTGAAGCTTGTGGGTGTTGTTGCATAAAGTAGCTCGGCGGTTGCATCGAAGGATGTGGTGCTGCCGTCATCTAACAGAAAACCACACACAGTCGTAAGGAAATCCAAATATATATATAAATGTTCTGATTGATTTCAAACGACTTTTATAATCACAAAAAAAAAAAAAAAAACCTGAGAAGCCATAGCTGGTGCTGGTGCAGGTCCTGTTGTAGGTGGAGGAGGCTGAGCATCAGCAATAGCAGCGAGGTACATTAAGTTCTTCTGGAGAAGAGCTTGGTACCTCAAAGTATATAACAATTACAATTCTCATTTTCCGTTAAATATTCAAGAGATGGATAATACCAAAAGGGGAGAGAGAGAGACTTACTGTGCACATTCTGCAAGTTTCCCCAGATTCTGGTTCTCCATGATTGCCATTATCAGCTTTTTGTTCTCATCAAGGTACTGAAATTTTAAAGCAGTTGCAAGTATTAAAACAATCACCAAAAACACTCAATGTCCAAAACATGATTCTAAAAAGTCCAATTAAACAAAATTAAAGCAGGAGCATCACCCTAAGAACAGACCCTTAACTCTTTGTATCATATAAACAGAACAGTTCAATGTCATCATCATAGACGCAGAGTGAATACACTTTCACTCACACTTTGAGATTCCTATCTGAGTTTAAAAAAAAAGTTAACGAAGCTAAGACATTTTTCACACAAATAAAATCATAAGAACACATATGGTTATGTAACGCAATAAGAGATAAATAGAGAGTGAAGAAAGAAGAGTACGTTTTGGATCTGCTCTGTGGTGATGTTAGCTGACGCAATCGAAGGAACCATCGTCGGAAACATTTGCGGTGACTGCTGCATCTTCTTTTACTCGCCGAACAAACCCTTAACCCTACCTTTTCTTCGAGATTCTTACCAAACACAGAGCCTTGAGAGAGATTTCGATAGACCCCTCGCACGCGCAAACGAAATGATTGCAATGGATTCCGACCAATATTTATAGATTATCCTTCCCCTTTGATTCGTCTCCTCCGATTTTATTCCCAAAACTATGTCTTTTATATTTAAAAGGCCCAACCTAATACAGTATTAGAAGGCCCATTAGGTGTCGAATAAGTTAGCATTGCGATGCTTTGGGCTAATCGGGAATGTCCAGCCCAATTACCCCGTTCGTTCAGTTTAATTTTGCCATATTTTTCATACAAGAGGAGAAAACTTAAATTTTTTCATACAAAATAATTTATTCGTATCTTTTTTTTTCTTAAACACAAAGAGTTTATTCGTATAATATAATTCATAGGCAAACGAAAACTGTACAATCAACAAACATACAAAACTAAATAAAAACTAAATTTGGATTTGAAGAAGTTCAATTTGATAACCAAATCTGATTGCTTTCATGTGATGGCGACCTGATATTATTGTACCCGACTGAGAAAAAAAAAAACTTATAACAGACTCAATTATTGAAGGAGTGGTTCACTCTGCATTATTTTCTTTTTTTTATTCGTGAAATGTTTTTCTGAAAAAAATATTGTATCATTATTTGGTATTGCCATAACTCATTTAGCTCGCTGTCTGCCACAGTTTTCTGCGTTTTTGGCTGTATTCTAATATCAAGAAAAAAACAGATGAATTTATAAGAGGAAATAAATAAAAGAAAGAAAAGTTTTTGTTGTATAAGAACATAGATATAAAAACATTATCACATTCTGTGTCATCTGAGTTTATCAGGAAGGATTTATGTGGGGTTCACAATTACCTCTACTCACATGGAAATATCAACTATTTCAATCATCCGTCTTTCTTAGCATACTTTTTTATAGAGATCAAATCTATAAGACTATAACAGTTACATAAATGACTACAAATTAAAAAAAAAAAACTTGTTGTGGTAATCATATATTTTAAAAGATAAGAGTCAAGGATTGATTTCTAATTTTGATTTGAACATAAACAGAAAAAAAAAAATCATTCATCTACCTTAGCTGTCACTTTCGTTAGAAATACCTTCCAACTTCAGACTATTCAAAGTATATATGTACTAATGACAAAAAAAAAGAGAAGAAGATTGACCACACGATCTTATGTAATAAAATCCACCTCACAAAAAAGCATTTTAAGTTGTTAAATTTTAAACTCATAAAACCATATCCACATATTTAAGAAAACCCAAGTTCCATATAATCCAAATTCTAAACCTCAAAACTAAATTCCGAGTTTTTATAAATTATTACCAGAAAAAAAAAATCTCAATGTAACGTACGTACAATCCAAACACGGGAAGGACGCGGAACAGAAACTAATGTGTTACCGTCAAGTGGGACCCAGATCACACGCGTGAATCCCACTCTCCCTATTACAACTCTCGCTCGTCCGCTTCGTTATATTCCCACCATCTATCCATCCATCCATCCACTGGAAAGAGAGACAGAGAGAGAGGATCATAACTATTGAGTTATTTGAGTTTTGTCTAATTTTGTTATTTGTGATATTTTCTTGATCTTCGTTTAAGAGAGTAGTAAAATGAACGGGAGTAGAAAGAGGACGACGCCGGCGAGCAGGACGAGAGTGGGGAACTACGAGATGGGACGAACTCTAGGCGAAGGTAGCTTCGCTAAGGTCAAATACGCAAGGAACACCGTCACTGGAGATATAGCTGCTATTAAAATCCTCGACCGAGATAAGGTTCTACGTCACAAAATGGTTGAGCAGGTTCGTACGTAAACGTAATCTTACCTAGCAATAGTTTGGGTTCGTGATTAGGGGACCCACATGTCCGAGGAAGGTGTTATTAGATGATTCCTTTTAGGTTAATGATTAGTTAAACTTGAAAAAAAAAACATTCCAGATAACACGGATTAGAATTTAGTAATTTACACGAATCTTCTGCTTGTATGGGTTTGAAGTGAGATCATGAAATCTGTTGTAGTACGTACACACTGATCACGACAATGATTGAATTAGAGCAGCTTCCTTTATTTTGAAAGTGGTTATGAGCATGATCTTGATGATATATAATGAGCATGCGTCTCACTTTTTTTTCTTTGTGGGTGCAGCTTAAAAGAGAAATATCGACAATGAAACTGATTAAACATCCAAATGTGGTTGAAATCATTGAGGTGAGAAGCAAATCTCTTTTTTAATCTTTTCAAACATAACTGTGTGTGTACTAATAAGTATCGAGACTTAGCGTGTTAAAAAACCTCTAATATGTGATGTTTGGTGTGGGCAGGTTATGGCGAGCAAAACGAAGATCTATATAGTTCTTGAGCTTGTCAATGGAGGTGAACTCTTTGATAAAATCGTAAGCATATCTATTAATCCCCATACTATTTCGCTCTTACTTACTCTTTCAATGTGTTTGATCAAATCTAACGGCTTCACTTGAGAGTTTCTTTGATCATGTTCTCAGTTTTCCTCTGTTTTTAATAACGTCATTCTTGGATATGAATCATAAAATAGGCTCAACAAGGGAGACTTAAGGAGGATGAAGCTAGGAAATATGTTCAGCAGCTAATCAATGCCGTTGATTACTGCCACAGTCGAGGGGTCTACCACAGAGATCTCAAGGTCCTTTTTTTCTCAAAATGTGCTCTTTTTTTATATGATGATATTCATCATGTTCAAACTTCTCAACCTATATATGTTGCTTGACTTGTTGCAGCCTGAAAATCTTCTCCTTGATTCAAATGGGGTTTTAAAAGTTTCTGATTTTGGGTTAAGCGCTTTCTCACTACAAATTCGGGTAAGTCATCTAGTTTATCAATTGGACAACATATCCACACATCTGAGAAAAAAAAAATCACACTCTTTTTTCCTCCCACCCACATACTGATTGTCGAAAGCACTACGCAACATTTTCTTGAATGCAGGAAGATGGTTTGCTTCACACAGCTTGTGGAACGCCCAACTATGTTGCTCCTGAGGTACGTACTGAAAAGTTTCAGCACTAAAAAAGGCAATACATATCAAGTGTTCCAAGGAATCTAATGACCGACCGATGCAAGATTTTAATATTTTATTAACTGCTAATTCGTTTTAGAAAATGTAGTATATCTATGATGTTCATCAATTATATTACACTAATTTCTACTGCGTATATTTTGGGTGTTTGCGGGCAGGTTCTGTCGGACAAAGGCTATGACGGTGCAGCAGCAGATGTATGGTCATGTGGTGTTATTCTATTTGTTCTCATGGCTGGTTACTTGCCCTTTGATGAGCCAAATCTCATGACATTATACAAACGTGTACGTGTAACAAGCTTATCTTTCATCTGCTTGTTACTATTTCTAAGCACTTTTCTAATCTCATCTTTGGTGTTCAACTTCAGATATGCAAGGCTGAATTCAACTGCCCACCATGGTTCTCGCCAGGTGCCAAGAGTGTCATTAAGCGTATTCTTGATCCCAGCCCTATAACCGTAAGCGGCTAAAACTCTTAATTAGATTTGATTTGTGAACATGACCAAAACGGTCTAAACTGTTTCAAGATCTTTACAAACACTGTTTTCTTTAACTGCAGAGAATAAGTATCGCAGAGTTACTAGAAGATGAATGGTTCAAGCAAGGGTACAAGCCGCCATCTTTTGAGCAAGATGATGAGGACATAACCATTGATGATGTTGATGCTGCTTTCAGTAACTCCAAGGTAAAAGAACCGCCGTTTCTCAGTTCTCCATCTGATTCCATTAGTTATGTACCGGTATATACCTTATCTCGGTTAAAGTAAACCAGTATATTTTACCAACTAATAATTACTCTTTCGTGCTCTGCTTCTATAGGAATGTCTTGTGACAGAGAAGAAGGAGAAACCTGAATCTATGAACGCTTTTGAACTTATCTCTAGCTCAAGCGAGTTCAGTCTTGAGAACTTGTTCGAGAAGCAAGCCGTATGAACCCTTTTTCCTACTTACTATTTGTTAATGGTAAGTCTAAAATCATGTACAGGTTTGTCTAATTGACTTGGTTGTGTAATTTGCAGCAACTTGTGAAAAAAGAGACCCGGTTTACTTCAAACAGACCTGCGAGCGAAATAATGTCCAAGATGGAAGAAACCGCAAAGCCATTAGGTTTCAATGTCCGTAAAGACAAGTACAAGGTCTGTTTTATATTCTTGGTTTTGTTTGTGTTAGTCAATGTATGTCTTTATGGCTTCGTTAAAGATTGTTAAATAAATTCGCAGATAAAAATGAAAGGAGACAAAAGTGGTCGTAAAGGCCAGCTCTCAGTTGCTACAGAGGTATGACTTTTAACAAAAAACAGAGATGAACACTCTGGTTGAGTTTGGTTATGCATGGGTTTATTTGGTTATTTGGTGTAACAGGTGTTTGAAGTGGCACCATCATTGCATGTGGTAGAGCTTAGGAAAACCGGCGGTGATACCCTCGAGTTTCACAAGGTGTGTATTCGGTCCATGGACCGGTTCGCATCTTTAACTGGTTTGGTTTTCTAATTGGGTTTGTAAATTAATCTGTTTTGCAGTTCTACAAAACCTTCTCATCTGGATTAAAGGATGTAGTCTGGAATACTGACGGAGCAGCTCAAGAACATAAAGTTTAATAAGTTCATTAGCAATTTTTCTATTTAAAAGCAAATTAAACTAAATGAAGAAAGAAAGAAAGAGCATTGAACAAGTTGAAACTTTTAAATGAACCTTCAAAGATGGTAGATAACTAAAACATTGTCAAACTTAATGGTTCCTCAAAACTCGGTGTGGCTTCCTTTGAGTCAACTCAATTTGTCAAACCCCAATAAATCTAAACTATTAGAAGGGAAGTACAAATAATGCTTACCCCTAAATTTTTCATAATATTTACCAACATATACCATTGACGTTAAAATACTGTTGTTTAATGTATTCAATAACCTATGAAAATTAGAAAATCTTAAGTTTTCAGCGTCTGTTTCCAAATGAATTATCAAGCTGAATATATTGTACTTCTTTCTCTTATCTCTGACGTATCTTTTAGAGAGAGGGTGATTTCCGGTTCACCGGAATTCTCTCCGGTAACTAATGTTTTTTTGTTTTATGTGTAAAATAAAACTGATCTTCTCTTTCTCTCTAAATTGGTTGGTTCTTTTGTTGTGTTTTCGATTGAAATAAATCTCTTTGTTCTCAATTGGACAAATAAGTTTTGATCTTCTAAATATCGATGTTTTGTTTTCAATCCAAAACAGAGCAAAATCAGTCAATAGATACATTCCAACGTACCTTTTCATAACTGTACTAAACCAATTCAATATCACAAATTGGGTTTACTAAAAAAAATTGCCAAAATCTGTAAATATTTTTGAATGTTCTTTTGTTTATTTTTTCTTAAATTTCATTGTTACTGTCTAAATATTGTATTTGCTTGGATAAAACTCTATAAAAAAATAAAAAAAATTGTGGTGCTCCCGAAGAGTCCATAAATCATGTGTTTTTTGAGTGTCCACATCAGGTATGTGCTCTTTCACGGATTCCATCAAATCCAGTGTTTTTCCCCTATCAATCCTTTTTTACCAATATTGATTATTTATTTTGGAGAATTGATCCAAAACCGGAAAATCATCAATTTGTGTGGATTCTATGTTACATTTGGAAAGAAAGGAATCTAAAGGTTTTTAGTAATCTGGATGTTGATCCGAGAGATACACTAAGATTGGCGGAAAAAGAATCAGCTTTATTGATTGCAGCACATGATACGACTACACAACGTCAAGTACAACAAGTGGCTAGTAGCAATACCGAATCAAGACATGGGAGATGGTGTTTTACTGATGGCTCATGGAAAGACAAAGATAAAACTTCAGGACAAGGTTGGTATAGTACTTTAGAAGGTTTTGATAATTTAATGGGAGCAAAGAATGTTAGAGCGAGCCTTTCCCCTCTTCATGCTGAAGTGGAGGCGTTGATATGGGCAATGGAATGTATGAAGAAATTACGTCAGTACAGGGTCACGTTTGCAACAGATTGTTCCCAATTGGTGAAGATGGTTTCGGAACCAGAGGAATAGCCATCTTTTGCAAGTTATTTGGAAGATATAAAGACCCTTCAAGACGTTCTCATCAACTCAAAGATAATTGATGTACCACGAACGCAGAATCTACAGGCGGATAAACTAGCACGAGGTGCCAGGATACAACCGTCTTTTGTTGTTCACATTGATGCGGAATTACCGGCCTGGCTTTCCGAGTCTAGATGAGAGTTTTTGTTCCCGCTGATGACAAAAAAAAAAAAACTCTATAAAATTATAACTTTAAAATATACTTCTAATCACAATATTTATAGTATAAATTAATAATACATACACAATTCTACTTACTCTAACAAGTAAAATGAATGAAAGTACAATAAAAGAAAAATACAATTTCATAGTTTATAAACAAATGCTAAACAAAAACAAGATACACCAATATCAAAATTATAATAATCTATGAATTAGTAACATGAATATTTTTACGTAAAAAACATGTAATTATAAAGAACAAACATATGTGCGCGCGAAGGTTAAAGGCTAGTAAATGGATCGTTTCGAAAGACTTGGGAATTTCACTACTTGAAACATATCGTAATCAAATATTTACATGAATTAATATTTTGTTTTGTTCACAGAAATAACATTTATGTACCAATAATTTACACTATCGATAATTTTAAAAAATGGTTTGCTTATATGGTTAGTGGTACACCGAAGGGCACTGTAGTGTGCATATATTATCGTACAGCTAACAAGGCAACACTAACAAGCCTGTTCCACTTGTTCTATGTATTCGATACCGTTTATTAATGTTGCAACCATCTAATTGCTAGTCCAATTTTTCGCTTTGTATGTAGGAAGATACTAGTAATATATAAATTTTGTATTTATTTATACATTGATGGCGAACTGGTTTCTAGTTAGTTGGTATTAGGCCGACCAATATTAACTGTTCTTCTAAGTTCTACACATGGGCACTAGTCCATTTATTATCATCATTGTTTCATTTAATCTACTCATTAAAGTACTTTGATATTACAATTGAGTAGCTTTGTGTACGAAATAGCAAAAATACTGGAACATTTATTGATTTATGAGTGATTGGATATCAAATGGCTAATATTCGAATCCAAATAGATATATGAAGATAACCGAACATATGTATATTTATTCTTATATATCTAGTTTACGTTTTCTATTTTATTTAAAATATTTATATTGATATTACACATATTTTAAGATCATATAATACACATATAATTACGGAGAAAATGATTTGATACTCACTTAAAATGTATGTCAAGCTTTTTATTTCATATATTAACAAAAGTTATATCCAACTTCTAAAACCAATAGCCAAATTAATGTTTATTTATTTTTGAAATGTTAACTTCAAATCATTAAATCTATTAAAAATAAAAAGATCAGTTGTTCGAAAGTTAAATTTCTATATACAAGAAACTTAAACAATGAATTTTTCTTTCTTCAAAATCTAAATATCCGAACCCGACTGAAATAACCGAATCGGACTAAAAATAATGAACCTGATCCGAAATAAAAAAATATCCGAACAGGTTCTATACCCTTATACCGAAATACCTAAAAATCTGAAATACCGACCCAAACCCAAACGAGTTTTCGAACACTCACCCATACATAAACTTGTTTTCTATTACGAAATACCTTTATTTACTCATTCCGTTCCACAAATATAAATATTTCTCAATTAATAATCTATTGCGTAGTTTATTGCGTAGTTTTTTTTGGTACAAACTACGAATTAAGTAGTTTAATCTATGTTTTCGGTTCTTTTAATAAGACTAGCTAGTTAAGGTAACATAAATAGGTTTGTACTTGATACACTTGTAAAATGTTGTAACTTGAAATAATTTCAAAATACATATTAAACAATGTTTTTGACAAATATTAAACAATGTTAAATAATAAAATATTCAAAGTTATCAATATTGGCTAAAAGAATTCATAAGTTAAGTTTGTTAACACCCATAATGCAACGTAATTAGCTCCTATGAATTATTTCAGCTTTAAAACTACTTATCCAAAGACTAGATTCCGAATGGTAACAACAAATTGAGTGGCGCGTGACAAACCGATTGGTTAGTGCGGTGTGGTTTAATTGCGGTTTGTATTCGAAAATTATGTTGTAGGACAAGTGCGCTTCGTCTAAAAACGGTTTAAAAGATATGTGAATGGTAACAATGGATTGAGCAGTATGGAATAAGCGGATTAGATATTGCGGTTCGGTTTAACTGCGGTTTGTATAAGAGAAATTTAATATGCTATAACTGAGATTTATATCCAATTATTTAATTTTTTAAAAATTATAATTGGCCCAGTTGTGTTTAAAAAAGTTAAATTAAATATCTGAAAGTATTTTATTTAATTTATAAAAGTTATAAATTAAGATATCAGTAATACTAATATAATTTAAGAAACTATTTTATTTTATTTATAGAAATCCTTTATATACATGAAAAACTTTTTTTTTTTTTTTTTCTGAAAAACATATTTAACTATTCCATGTGTTTCAATGTAGATGATGTTTTAGATGACTATTCTTGTTTCACAATAGAAAATGTTTTAACATATAGATAACTTTAATTTTATCGAAAGCTGTGTAGCTAAAAATGTTTTTACTATTTTATTTATAATTAGATAAATTATTTTAAATTATATTTTCAATATTTTTAAGTGGTAAAATTCTTAATATGTATACAAAGAGTCAAGATTTCATGTATTATGAAACGGATGGAATATTATTAAAAAAAAATGTTTCAGAGTATAACTAGTTTTCTGAATATTCAGATAAATTTGCTGTATAATGTGTTAATTTAAACAATTTTAAAAATAATTTATTATCAACTAAAACATATTCTATATCTGAAATATAAATTTATAGCCAATATTTTATTTTGTTTTTAAAATTATAATTGTGTTAGTTGTCTTTAAACAATACTATTAATTTAAGGCCTAACCCTCTGTCTGGTGTGTTTCATGTGGTCCGCAGTTCTCATTGGCCTAAACCTCTGTCTCTGCCCTTTAGTGTCCATTTATGACACTTTGGCAAAATCAAATACATAGTTTTATTTGATAAAAATATTCCAAAACTATAAATACAGTTCCACAATGCTGATCGACAAATATTGTTAGATTTCTAGTCACTTTAGTATTGTTAACATTAACATCCATTTTAAGTTCATACTATTTCAGCATTTTAATTCCAATATCAAAATTTACATTGGCGGACAAAATATTATTCGTTAATATAAATAATTTGTGGAATATCTATACTAAAGCAGAATCTCTATTAAAGCAGAATTTCTATTTTTAATTTATTTACAATGAAATGTCATTGTTTTTTATTTGAACTTTAACAAAAAAAATTGGCCAAAATAAATACAATGATTTTACGGTTTAGGAAAAAGAAAGATTTATCAAAATATTTCCTCCTCTTTCGTATAGTAGGAATATGTCATCAATTAATATGACACCAAAATATGGAAACCTACAAAAAAACAGAACCCAAACAAGCTATTTTGGACCCGTTGATAGTTTTTGTAACAAAGACCTAACTGATGTTTAAGATTTTTGTAAAACGATTTAAGTCAATGTAACAACAATCACCTTGATCTATAAAAGTATTAGACCTTTGGATTAAATGATAGATATATTAACTTCTATAAAAAATTAATATTTTACCTTTTCTTTCGAGATTTGTACTTTTTCTTTAGTGTCTTTGGGTCAAAATATTAGATAGTTTTTTTTTGTTTAAAACATAACAATTCTGTTTTTAAAGAGAAAACATATTTTGGTTGTTATCTCCTAGTCTATATTTGAGAAGTGATTTTGGCACATGTCATCTCCACAATCAATTTCACAAAAAAATGATGACATGGTTACTAAAATTGATGACATGGCTTATAATTAAATATGACATGGACAATAACATTTACTGCTGATATATATTTTTAGTAAACTTTATAAAATATGACAATAATTCATACATTACATTTAATGCTGATTTATATTTTGGTAAACTTTTAAAAATATGGTAATAACTCATAAATCATCCCTAAAATAAATATATTCAAATATGAATTATAAATTTCGAAATTTTATTTAATTTACTTTATAATATAAAATTTTTATTACTAAAATTTCAAACTTTTCTACATCTTTTAAAAAAGTAAATAAATTTTTAATCGTAATATCATTAGTTTCTTTTAGATATCTAAATTTTTTTAAATATGTGTTAGTTTTAGTCTCTATAATATTATTTGAGAAGTTAGTTTCCTATGTGTCGCGCTCACGTTAATTCTTATGATGGTTAATTATAATAGTACCCTTAATGAATCAAATATATCTATTTGTCATTATTAAAAAGAAAATTTTTCCTTTTATTTGGTTTCCTTCTCTAAATAACCTATATAATGAAAAAAAATTGTAAATTTTAAAAACGAAAAAATATCTTTTATATTAATGCGATTCATTAAAAGGAAACTTAACAAAATAATTTTGATTTTAGAGTAACTAAATAATTATCCCTTTAAAAGATAATCTTAAACAACATAATATATATTTAATATAATTATTTTATTTTAATTAATCGATTTCTCAAATTTATTACAAAAAAATTAAGTAACATAACACAAGATATTTTAATGAATAAAAATGCATCTTTTATTTTCTAATTAAGTATCCTTTTATATTTTTCCAAATCAAATATATAATAAAGAAAGTATTTAGAAAATTTATAATGAAAACATTTTTATATATGATGTGATTTCATAAAAAAAAAGAGAAAGTTCAGAAAAATAATCTTGACTTTATAAGTTTATAAGTTATTTTTATGCAACTTCGTACCGATCATGACTTTACTTTCTAATTTTGTTTTTGAAAATTAACATATACCAAATTATAAAAGATAGTAACATACTTATATCTATGATGAAGAACCAAAGGAATACAATTAATTCAATTTGGTTGAGTTAAACTAGAAATAATATATTTTAGTTTGAAGGAATATATGTAACATAATATATCCACAAAATGAGTAATTGGATTAATCTAATTTTCAATACAAAATCAAACACTTAACTAAATATAATGTATTATTGTTCATATTAATATTTTTATAAATATAAACTATAGAACAATGTAACATACTATTAACTAATATGAGATCTCAATTAATATTATGAATATATATTAACCAACTATTGCAACTAAGTTCTTTTCTATAATTTATATATATGCATGAGTTTCATAATACTATCGTTGTTATATTAATATCAGTAACTTTGAGTCAATTAAAACTTTAATTTATTTTTACTATTTAATTCTAAAAAAAATTATATTAAATTATACATAATATTTCTAAAATATATTTACAATCTAAGGCAATATCAAATTAAATGTAAACAACAAAATTAATCAATATTTTAATCTATAGAATAAACAAATTATGGTTGAATCAGAAAATTAGATATTATCTTATATATCCAAAATTATACCTATGATTAAAATGAAATAATATTATTTGAAAAAATAGCATACTGATTACAATATAAATTACATAGTAATTTAAAAATAAAAATTTATAGTAAACTATTTAATATATTCATTTTATAAATATTTATATCCGTGCATGTGCACGGGAAAATCACCTAGTTTAAATATAAATATAAATATTAAAATAAAGAGGAGAACTATATGAATATCTTTTAACAAAAGAATAGTTAGCTCAATTTAGTTTTTAATGCTTTTAGCATTATGAAAAAATTAAAAATATATATGAGGACAAATTTGTAACATTTAAATCATTTTCAACATCAATAAATATTTTTAAAACATAAACAATAAAAACTATAATTATAGTATTAGATAATAAAATATTAAAACACTTAATCTTATAACTAATAAATAATTTTCATTTTAGAATAAACTTTAAAATCTAGTTATTCATTAAACGTCTTAGTGGAGACAGCCTAAATTTAAATGATCTTGACAACACTATTGAAACATTGAATTTGGATGGGTATATAATGGGAAAAAAAAAACAAAATGTGCTGTTGTTAATTTATCATGGTCCATCCAGAGGAGTTTGCATTCAAGCGAGAATACTCAATTACATTAAAATAGCAAATTTGAATATTTGGGGACACGCTTTCGTCTACACTTGTAGTTGCAATTGGAAAAGGGAACGATTCTCATGAATCGAAAGAAACGTTTCTCAAACACATTTCCTTCAAAATTTACAAGTTACTACAAAATATTTTACCAACTTGTAAAATTTAATTGTTAGTTTTCAAACTCTCTCTCTCTCTCACTTAATCTTGGATAAACAATGTATCTGATAATGGCTGTCTAAAACAGTTTATTTAGTAAGAAAGATGAACCTAATAAACATGTCATACTTGGTTAATGTGTTGTAATACTCTAGTAAATGAAGTAGGCTAAACAAAAAATAGAAAGTTAGGATGCCCAAGTTTGTGTGTGAAACAGAAACCTAGATTTATGACCTAACTATACGTGTGTTCAGCTGGGAGTTGAAAGACTCTCAAAAATGTACTATTCATGATTTGCATTTCGTGTGACAAGAAGTGACGAATAATCTGACTACTTAATTTAATATCAAGGTCCCATTTTGGTGGTTGAGCTAAATAGTATCTCGGAACCACCCACCATTAGTTTCGAATATTATTCCATCCCCTATCTCTCTCTCTTTTTTTTTTGGTTAAATCATGTACTTTACTACTGTTAGTAGTCGTGTTATTTACTCATATTGTATTTTCTCTTTCTTGCACTTAATAGCAACTCTATATATCTCTTCACCTGCACTCGCCCTAATTTCACGAAACTCATCCAGATTCTTCACATTTTTATTTTTTTCATTTTCTACATTTCTCCAGAGTTGCCTAGGCAGTCAAAGTTATACAAATTTTTCTATCCCGTTTGAAACATTTCGACCCAAAAAATGACGGAGAGAACAAACAGCATAGAAATGGATGAAGAAAGATTAACGGCGGAGATGGCGTTCCAAGATTCTTCATCGGCCGTCATACGAATCCATAGACATTTGCCGGATTTATTATCGTCCGTTAAGCTTAAGTACGTGAAGCTTGGACTTCACAACTCTTGCAACTTCACCACCTTTCTCTTCTTACTCGTCCTTCTTCCCTTAACCGGAACCGTGCTGGTTCAGCTAACCGGCCTAGCGTTGTATACGTTCTATGAGCTTTGGTCTAATCAGGGGCTCCAACTCGATGGGTCGACAAGACTCACCTGCTCCGTTTTTCTCTGCTTCGCTCTGATCCTCTACGTGACTAACCGGTCTAAACCGGTTTACCTAGTGGATTTCTCCTGCTACAAACCGGAAGACGAGCGGAAAATGTCCGTTAATTCGTTCTTGAAGATGACCGAGAAAAACGGAGCGTTCACCGACGACACGGTTCAGTTCCAGCAGAGAATCTCGAACCGGGCCGGTTTAGGAGACGAAACATATCTGCCACGTGGCATAACCTCAACTCCCCCGAAGCTAAACATGTCGGAGGCACGTGCCGAAGCTGAATCCGTTATGTTCGGAGCATTAGATTCCCTTTTTGAGAAAACCGGGATTAAACCAGCTGAAATCGGAATCTTGATCGTAAACTGCAGCTTATTCAATCCGACGCCGTCTCTATCGTCCATGATCGTAAACCACTACAAGATGAGAGAAGACATCAAAAGCTACAACCTTGGAGGAATGGGCTGTTCCGCGGGATTAATCTCAATCGAGCTTGCCAACAGTCTCCTCAAAGCAAACCCTAATTATTACGCTGTCGTGGTTAGCACGGAAAACATAACCCTAAATTGGTACTTCGGAAATGACCGGTCAATGCTCCTATGCAACTGCATCTTCCGAATGGGCGGCGCAGCGATTCTACTCTCCAACCGCCGACAAGACCGGTCAAAGTCAAAGTACGAGCTAGTTAACGTCGTGCGGACACATAAAGGATCAGACGACAAGAACTACAATTGCGTGTACCAGAAGGAAGACGAAAGAGGAACGATCGGTGTCTCTTTATCTAGGGAGCTTATGTCCGTCGCCGGAGACGCTCTGAAAACAAACATCACGACGTTAGGACCAATGGTCCTTCCATTGTCGGAACAGTTAATGTTTTTGATATCTTTAGTCAAAAGGAAGATGTTCAAACTCAAAGTGAAACCCTATATTCCAGATTTCAAGCTAGCTTTTGAGCATTTCTGTATACACGCAGGCGGTAGAGCGGTTCTCGACGAGATTCAGAAGAATCTTGATCTTAAAGATTGGCATATGGAACCTTCTAGGATGACTTTGCACCGGTTTGGTAACACTTCGAGTAGCTCGCTTTGGTATGAGATGGCTTATACAGAAGCTAAGGGTCGGGTTAAAACTGGTGATCGACTTTGGCAGATTGCGTTTGGGTCTGGTTTCAAGTGTAACAGTGCTGTTTGGAAAGCGTTACGAGCGGTTTCGACGGAGGAGTTGACGGGCAATGCGTGGGCTGGTTCGATTGAGGCTTATCCGGTGAAGATTGTGCAATGATTGGTTGGACCGGATGGGTGAAGTATAGTGCTCGGTCTTATTATGTAATTGTTGTGTACTTCTTGATGTTAAATATTTTCATGTAAGTAAGCTGTCAAATGAAGATTATAATCTAATTAATTATACAAATGTGTGTTTGGTATACGTTAGTTGATTTTTGACACTATGGTAAACCAGAAAATTGGAAATCTGTCAAAAGACAGATACATGTCATCGTATCTTCGTAATCTACACGACATATACTAAAGTGATTTTATATTTGATTCAATTCCAATTACTAGGTGCCCTTTTTATATATGTTCTTTTCAATTATTCTATACTGCATATTTTTGAAGATCCAACCATTCCACAATGTCAAATTTCGACCACATAGATAATTGATATTCTCCTTCTAGTTTTGTAAAAATAGCGGAGAAGGTCTCCAAGAGAAAGCATTTATCCCATTACAAAATTCTCTTGGTTTTTCAAAGTCTTAATCTATATTAATTACTTACAAAGGTTGGTACTTACAGATCGACCCGTTCGTCCGGTCAACAACTCTTCTAGGTCGATTTCGTTGTCAGATCATCTGCATAATTGTTCGGTTGCCTAGATATAACAAGAACAAGAACAAAGCAAAAACATTAACACGGAAAAAATCATGTCAGACGTTTAATGTCCCTAGAAAATATATAACTAACAAGTTACAAGATTAAAAAATGTTCTCCAGGATCATTGGCATACACTACAAAAAAAAGTCTAGTTTACATCATTTATTTTTAATATTTGCATTAGTTATAAATGATGTAAAAGAATTTTGCATCATTTAAATAAATGGCTCTGAAAGTGGTGATGCAAATAATTTGTATCACTTTATTAATAACTGATGTAAATTTATTAAATATTTGCATCAACTATATAATTGATGTCAATATATATCACTTGTAATAAATGAAGTTAACATTTACATCAACTTTTATAAACGATGTTACTATTATATCAATTAAAATAATTGATGGGAATTATTATGTCATTTATTAATAGATAATCTAAAATTAATTTTATTTTCTAAATAATTTTAAAATTATATTATTTTAAATTTTTCGATATAAAATATTAAACCCATGCACTTCTTAAACTGATACAAATTATTATAAAATGTAAAATATTTTATTGACTTCTGAAAAATGTATATTAATACATACAAACAATTAATTAATTAATTAATTAGGAAAATCAGTGCATATAAAAAAGAAATAAAACAATTCATTCATCGTACAAACTCACAAGACATAAATAAACAAAAAATTGCTAAACAATATTGCAAAACTAATCATTATTCCCATCTC
Source organism: Raphanus sativus (assembly GCF_000801105.2). Taxonomy (NCBI): domain Eukaryota; kingdom Viridiplantae; phylum Streptophyta; class Magnoliopsida; order Brassicales; family Brassicaceae; genus Raphanus; species Raphanus sativus. The sequence continues at coordinate 665,366 of NC_079511.1, read as the reverse complement.
CATGAACACTACTCGTCTTTCTCCATGAAGTTCCACGACTTTCCAACTAAGTCCAACGTCTTGTGTCAACAATGCAATCAGTAAGCCAAAATAAAACCTGAACAAAATCAACGTATCCATAATAGCTTTAACATTAGAAAGAGAAGAAATAGTGGAATCAGAGAGGATAATCATAGAGATTTTCATGTTTTTCACCTGGTGCAACATTGGTGGTGACTCAGAATGCCAAAGTTCCCTACAGGCTACAGCCATAAGTCAATTAGTTTGTCAAGTTCTACATGCTTAGAGAGAACGGCAAGAATAAAAAAAAAGAAGAGAGCAGATTGATCTTCTCAAACTCTACGGGATTACAGAGAGAAAGAAAATATAAGAGGAGAGGAAGAGCAAGAAAATAGGAGAATGTGGTTATAGAGAAAGAGGGAAACGAAATTTCAGGGGTTAGTTTGTTGAATACTCTCAAATCTAAGTAAATCAAATTTTCAGTTACAAAAAAAAAGAAAAAAAGTATATCAATTTAGGAGAAAAGAAAAGAAAAAAAGTTACAGATGGAAACAAATATAATTTTATAATACTAAAATAATAACATTGAACATATTTTTTTATAATTTTAATAATTAAAATTAGTAAAAAAAATACATGTATCAATTATATAATTTATATAAATTAATGTAACTATTTTATTAAAACGATATAAATTAATAGTTATCATATTATTTTATTGAACTAATAATGTTAAGGTAATTAAAGAAACATTAGCTGTTATAAGTAATGTTAAAATGATATATATTAACCATTATATATATATAATATATATATTATAAATTTTTTGACGTAACTACCACGAACTTCAGATTTATTTCAATTGAATTGTGTTAATATCATTTATTTATTGATGCAATTTTTGCTTTTTTTATTTAAATGATGTTAACTTTGTATCATTTCTATAAGTAATACTAACACAAATTTGTATTTGTATCAGTTATTTAAATGATGTAAACCCATATTTTGTATCATTTTTTCAAAAATGACTTAACTAATATAGATTTATATCAATTTTACTGAAAATGATGCTAAGTTAATTAATAAAACATCATTTGCTGTAACTGATGTTATAAACACATATTTTGTATCATTTGTTAATAAACAATTCAAAATAGTATCACTTATTTTTCTGATACTATTTATGTGATGCAATCTAAGTGTTTTTTTGTAGTGATAGTTGCTATCTTTGGAGTCTTGAATATAATCACAGTTTTCACACCATTAATAGTTTTTACAAGGATTTGATTGCAATATCAAATAGCATACTGGGGATGTAGCTCAGATGGTAGAGCGCTCGCTTAGCATGCGAGAGGTACGGGGATCGATACCCCGCATCTCCAATAATGTTTTTTACAAAAAACGTCTCTCTTGTTGCTCAAAAAAAGAGAATTAAAAAGTTCACTGCTTTGCTAGATAGGCCCAATTATATAGCTCTTAAATAAGGTATGGGCCGCACCATACCAAATCTTAAAATCGCAGTCGCTGCTGTTTTTACTCAGAAAAGGTTTAGCTACATGCCGGTTTGAGTTTCTCACTTTTCTAATCAACATTTTTTTTGGAAGTTTGTATCTTCAACATTACCACTGTCTTAGTTCGAACACCTGTGACATGTTAATCCAAATTTCTGTTTTAACTTGTTTTCGACATCATTTACAATTTCGGTAACAAAATGATAAGAGTTTCGAAAGTAGTAAACGAAGGGTTGGGAAAGAGGAATGGTAGATTCTCTCTCTCTTTCTTAAGAGAAGAAAGAATCGCAGTGGTTCCTCCTCCTCCTCTTCTTCTTCCTTATTTTTCCTGCTTCTTCTCACTGATTAGTAAACAAAGACTCTGGTATACGGTGGTTTCTTTGACACTGTGTAGCCGGCTTTTGACTCCGGTAGTAGTTGCGCTTTCTTAGGCAAAACTATCCGGTTTGGAAGGTGATACCGTAGGTTTTAGTGGTCGATGGTGTTCTCCCGCGAGAGAGGGGAGATGGTTGTTTATGAAGAAAAGAGTTTGGGTTTAGATGAGATCTCGATTTTATCGATTGATGCTTTCTGAAACTCAAGGTTGGTGCTAACGATGATCCAATACATCCGATACAGTCGTCGGAAGTGGATTCTCAGTGGTGGTGGTCGTGGACAAGTGCCCGGTTGAAACTGGTGGTAAGAGATCTGTTTGGAATGATGAAGAATTGAAGCCGGTACAGAGGTCGCAAGTTTTGTGTACCTCATTCGTCTCCGGTGTAGTACGGGATTGCGGTGAACCGCCGTTTAGGTTTCCGGCGTCGGATTTCGAGTCGGTGCATGCGGTGGAGTTCGACGCGTAGGTGACGCGTGGTGACGCGTGTTTGTCTTTTGTTTAACGCGTTTGGTTTGTGTTGACGCGTGTTGTTGTTTTGGGCCTCGTGGTGGGCTTTTCGGATTTAGACAGCCCTCTTGTCTTTGGGCTTGAATGTTGTGTTTCTAGTTTGTTTGGGCTTCGCCCATTGGACTTTAGTCCTGTTTTAATAAAATCTTAGATGGAAAAAAAAAAAAAAAAAAAAAAAAAGAGTTTCGAAAGTAAACAAAGAGATTGATCTATTATAATAGAATTTCGTCACAGGTGATACATACGGAATGTGTGTAAACGTCAGATGACAAGACTTGTGATTGATGGGAATCATGTCACATGGGTTGATGTCCTCTGCTCGTGCTTCAAGTTGCAAAGTTGCAGCTTTTCTTTTTCCTTTCTAGCTAATTCTTAATAAAAGATTTAAGTCTCACTTTTGCATCAAAATCATCAAAATACGTAACTTCGGGTGGCCGAAGTGGAAGATTCAAAACTTTTTATCCGAAAGTTATTCCTGTAAAAAGCTAAAAGATCTATAATATTAGTGTATACGTCACTTTTTTGTTTCGTTTTTCTTTAGATAAAGTGATTTTTAGTTATTTAAAATTGCTTTAAAAGTAACATGTTCTTGTAAAACTCCACTAAACCTCGATGTATTTTATCCTACCTACAAGTTCTAAACAAATTTAGTTTTCTTTAACGTTTCATATTTTTTTAAAAAGTTATAGATTAGTTCATTCTCGAAGGTAAATTTCCAAATACAACATAACTTCAACAAAAGTCAATATGAAAATCACTTTTATCCTTGCTGCATAAAAATATAATAAATAAAAAACGCTTTTCCTGGATGGATGACAACAGATTGTGACCGCTGATTTGGCATCAACACCGACAGTCATCTAAGCCAATTCCTATAGTCACTAGTAGAAGCTGGTGGAGACCTCAACACCATTAGATTCAGTGCAACACGAAGAGTAGTTCGATTGCTGCTCCAACAATGCACCAAAGTGTGAACCTGCCACACTCTTAAAGCTTGGACTCCTCAGACTATTAATGTCATCATACTCCGGTTGCGGCGGGACTGGAAATGAGAGCCGTTTCTTGACCAAACCCACCCGGTCTCTCTCAGGAGTGGAAGGTCGCTGCCTAGGCGCGCTCTGGGACCGAATCCTAGCCTTAGCCGACTCTGTATTGGCCATATAATTAGGCAACATTGATGCATTATTGACCATTGTGGTACTAATGCTACAACCACTTCTAGCAGTGAAACTATAGTTAGATCTCAAGCTAGGTGTGTTTGATGTATAACTATAAGCTGCTCGGTCATAGTCATCCCTAGGGTCTCTCTGGCACCGGGGGCTAGCTGACCGGATATGGATCGGTCTTGACTTAGCTGGAGATGGAGTGGCTGAGAAGTTACTGCGTGGTTGGTAATGGTGGCTGCTTCTTGATGGGGAACTAGGTCTCTGGCTACGGCTCGGGCTTCCGGTTCTCGTTCTTGAGTAAGGTTGAGAAGTGTCGATTTCCACGGTTTTAACTGAAACCCTTTGATCAACCGAAGCTCTACTAATAGGTGGTTTATCCCACGGTCTAGTGGCCATCCACCGGTCAAGCCATTTCGGTCTTTCCTCCTCGAGTTCTTCCATGTGGTCTCTTCCTGCGGATTGGCTACCAGTCGTTCTCCACGTCTTTAAATAAGAAAAAAAAACGAAACGGTCTTATCAAGAAGCTCCATACATATATGACAACAACACTTTTTTCACTATTAGTTATTTTCACCTGTTGAGAGAAAGCTTGAGACAAATTAGTCTTCTCGTGTCTCAATGCTGTGTCTCGTCTCCGTTGCAACATAGCTTTCACTTCGTCTATCGTGTGCGGTCGGTCATCCCAATCTTCCGGGACGCTGCTTCCTTCTCTTGACTATAACAAAAATACAACCAAATAAAGAAAGTTTTTTCAAACTCTATAGCTCACTGCTGACCAGACTTTATATAACAAGACAAGACTCAAACTATTTGGAAACTTCTAACCATATAGACATTTCCAAAATAAAACATTCATTTGCATGATTATGCTGAAATACTAACCATGGACTGTCGGTCTGAAATGTCTCGAAGGTAACGAGATTCAAACCCGCAGTGAGTGTCACTGAATGCGGATTTGCGGCTACCATCATGAGACAAGCGTTTACGTTGGTCAAGCACACGAGACTGGACTCGAACCAGAGCTTGCATACACCTTAAAGTCATTTTGGCTTGCTTTCTCACATTGTGACCCCTTACTAGTGCTTGTAGCTTCACTAATCCTTTTAATGCTCTTAGTGCTCTTCTTGCCTTCATTTACACAAAATCAAACACCATATCTTAATAAACACAAAATACAATATCCCAATCTCGTAGTACCGTTACTTATTTGTATTATAACACGTCTTTGTCACTATAAAGTTGTCTAATAGATTATTCAGTAGGTAAAGATATAATAAAAGTAAAAAAAGCATTCATATTAATTCTTAGTTAATTGCTTATAGCTTACGAGGTAGCCTCTGAAAGAAGTCTGGATAACAACAACAGCGTAATTCTCTCTTGCGTAATAGATCCGCCTCGTAGCATTTGGTACAGCTATCGGAGATGCTGATGTGGCGACGGCTGAAGGGGATCTTCCGGCGTTCGGTACTGGTGTCGGCGTCGCGGTACTTGGTGCTGTCTCCGGTAATGTTTTCGAGTTTGCGTTGTCTGATTCTTGCGGCGGTGGTGGAGAGACACCGGAAGGTTTCACCGGAGAATCTTGAGTCGCTGGTTTTTTGAACAACCACCGTCTCTTCTCTTTTTTCTGTAGCAAAAACAGAAAATGAGAAGAACAAAAAAATATTTCTCTTTCTTGAAATGAATAACAAGATCTAGAGAAACAACAAACCTTTTCTTCGTCTTCTTCGATTTCTTTACTGTGAGGATCATTTCGTTCCTTCTTAGACGGAGATCGGAAAGCTCGCTTCACGGCAGAAAGCCACGAAGAACCGTTCTTTTTTCCCATGTGCTTTTTTTTTGTTTGTTTGTCGGAAGATCCCTCTTTAGCACATTATTACTAGTTACTTATCGTGTGTTCGGTGTTCCTTGTCTTGTTTCTCGGTAAAAGAGGTTTGAGTTTTTTTGGCTTTAGATTTTTGCAGAACTGAGGAGAGAGAGAGAGAGAACAAGTACAGATAATCTTTTGGTTGCTTTTGCTTGTGTAAGAAATGAGCTCTGACCACCTCTTTAACTGCAACCACGATACCGATGACTGTGTTTTATCTTTTTTTCTCTTTCATTATTTTATGTTGTCTCGCAGAAACAACTAATAATATTATATTAGTACTAATATTTTATTTTTTGTAATGCATCGATATTAACATGCATATATTCGTTATGGATCCATGTAGATGTACCGTAGGGAGTAGGGATAGAGAGGCACTTTGATTTAGGTCGATCAAATAGAAGTCTAAAACCACTTCAAATGACTTTCATTCTCTATTAATCAACTAAAGTCCTAATTATAAGATACAGTAAAATTATCACTTGATGGTTGTCGGTTTTTAAGTAAAGATTCTATAACTCTTGGATCAAGATTAATGTACAAGATAAGAGGGCATGAAACTTGAGTATATAGAGAGAATACAAGGTTAGATATCATGTCATCACATGTTGTTTACTCATGATGATGTACCCAACATATCATTTGAAGGATTATGTTAACTACTTGAAACTGACAGCCAAGCATCAAGTATTTGCTTGACCAAGCTCGTGCTGTCACGTGCGTGGAGCCAGGTATCGAGACACAAGGTGGACCACCGTGGTCGTTCCCTAGAACCCAACCAATAAGATTTGTTTTTTACTCAATACAAACGCATCTGGTCAAAGTCAAATCTCTCTCTTTCTTTGGGCTCTAATCTATTAAAAACGCAGGGCTATAAGGCCCACAATAAAATGAAAGATTAACAACTGTCTATAAACTTAAATGGGCCTAGGGGCCTGGGTTACAAGCTTTATAATCGCAGCACCTCCCAACATTGCCTCAAACCCTAGCGAATTATCACTCGAGCCGCTCTGCGAAAGCATTTTCGATCCTAGTCTAAGGTACTCCCGATATTTCTTCATTTCTATTTGATCAATCCTGGAACATCTGACTGTTAGATTGTATGTACATATTATATATTTAGATAGAAATTTGTATCTAGTTGATTTAAAGTCTGAATTTGTGTATTTCGAGTATGATATTTATTGATAAATAGGTGATTGATCGGCTGTTGTTGTTATTACATGGTTTCAGAAAGAAAAAAGAATGTCGACGGTCGGAGAGCTTGCTTGCAGCTACGCTGTTATGATCCTCGAGGACGAGGGTATTGCTATCACGGTTGGTGTTCCTTTTTTTCTGTTATTTATCAGATTGTCCAATTGAGATGAATTATTAGGAGTTGTGTGTGTTTGTTTCGTAATTGAAAGCTTAGTTAAAAGCTTTCTTGCTTTTTTTTTCTCTCTATGATGTTTGTTAGGCCGACAAGATCGCTACATTGGTCAAATCTGCTGGTGTGGAGATTGAGTCATACTGGCCAATGCTATTCGCCAAGATGGCTGAGAAGCGCAACGTTACTGACCTCATCATGAACGTTGGTGCTGGTGGCGGAGGTGGTGCTCCAGTTTCAGCTGCTGCCCCAGCTGCCGGTGGTGGTGCTGCCGCGGCTGCACCTGCCGCTGAGGAGAAGAAGAAGGTAAAGATAAGCAGCAACAATATATATTATATTATATAGTTTGGTTATTGATGTCATTTTGGTGAATTTGTTGGGTGGCTGCAGGAAGAAGTAGCAGAAGAGAGTGATGGTGATTTGGGTTTCGGCTTGTTCGACTAAGCTTGAGCGATTTGCCTTTGTTATTTCTTGTTCGTAGTTGTTGGTTGATTAATCGTTCTGAGTTGAGACCATATTTTGTTTAGTTACTTCTTCGTTTCGTCTTGGCTTAAAAAAGTTTTCGTTGCTTTTTTTTTGTGCTGAATATCACCTCTTGTATTACTCAAAGTCTTACCGAGCAAGACCATCGTCTCTGGCTTTTTGCTAGAATGAATTTTCACATATTCCTTTATCTATTCTATGTTGATTCCATTCAAAAGATAGATTTAAGATTTGTTAAATGGCCTGGAAGTAAAATATATCCGACATAGAGAAATTAGAAAAATTGCTGTTAAAAATTTATAGAAATTAAAAAAAGTTTCTGCTTAACGTTAATTGACAAGTTGAATCGTTGTGAGGCTTGTTGTAAAAGAACAACTGGGCTTTTTCAATAACAGGTCCAATCTTTCAGCTCGGTCCATCAATTATGTCAAGGAGAGTAGATCAAACGCGCTCTATTTGAGCAAGTATGTGGATTGAACAACACAACACTTCGTGTTTCTTTCTTCGGTCTCTCGTTGCAACACTTCCAACTCATCCTCTTCCTCGTTTTCTCCGTCTTGATTCATTTTTAACTCATTCCTTTGGATCTCTCATATTGCTATATCGAAATGGCTACGTCTTTCTCTGCCACGCTTCCTCTCCATGGATCTCAAGAGAGTCGTCTCTCACTTACCCCGATCCGATTGGCTCCTCCTTCTTCTTTCCTCGGATCCACCCGTTCTCTCTCCATTCCTTCTTCTCGCAGCAGACTCTATCACGCTCACGCCGCTCGTCGATCTCCCGTCGTTGGCGTCCAGGAAGTCGTCAAGGACAAGAAAATCACCAACAGCCTGGTATCCTCTCTCTCATTGTCCTACTCTCTTGCAGTTTCTGAGACAGACTTAGTTCTTTAAGTATTATAATTCTGAGGATATCTTGAAGGTCGAGATCATTTAAATTTTCCTTTTGATTGAGAAATTGGAATGTTATCTAGATTGTAAGATTTGTACGTGTCTTTTGATAAATTAGTTGATAACCAAAGAGGAAGGATTGGAGCTTTACGAAGACATGATACTCGGTAGATCATTCGAGGACATGTGTGCTCAAATGTACTACCGAGGAAAGATGTTTGGTTTCGTCCACCTGTACAACGGCCAAGAAGCTGTCTCCACCGGCTTCATCAAGCTCCTCACTCAGTCCGATTCCGTCGTCAGCACGTACCGTGACCATGTCCACGCCCTCAGCAAAGGCGTCTCCGCTCGCGCCGTCATGAGCGAGCTCTTCGGGAAAGTCACCGGCTGCTGCAGAGGCCAAGGTGGATCCATGCACATGTTCTCCAAAGAGCACAACATGCTCGGCGGGTTCGCTTTTATCGGCGAAGGCATCCCTGTCGCCACCGGTGCTGCGTTCACCTCCAAGTACAAGAGGGAAGTCTTGAAACAGGATTGTGATGACGTGACTGTGGCGTTCTTCGGAGACGGGACTTGTAACAACGGGCAGTTCTACGAGTGTCTCAACATGGCTGCGCTTTATAAGTTGCCTATTATCTTCGTCGTTGAGAATAACTTGTGGGCCATCGGGATGTCTCATTTGAGATCCACTTCTGATCCTGAGATATGGAAGAAAGGACCTGCGTTTGGGATGCCGGGTGTTCATGTTGACGGTATGGATGTGTTGAAGGTGAGGGAAGTGGCGAAAGAGGCGGTGACGAGAGCTAGAAGAGGAGAAGGTCCGACCTTGGTGGAGTGTGAGACTTACAGGTTCAGAGGACACTCCTTGGCTGATCCTGATGAGCTCCGTGATGCTGGTTAGTTTATTTTTTTTTAATTTCTTGAAGCTTTCTTGATTGGTTAGTTATATTTTTTTTTATTGTAGCTTTCTTGATTGGTTAGTTATATTTTTTTTTATTATTATTTTGGCAGCTGAGAAAGCAAAGTACGCGGCTAGAGATCCGATCACAGCACTGAAGAAGTACTTGATGGAGAACAAGCTAGCGAACGAAGGGGAGCTTAAAACGATAGAGAAGAAGATAGACGAGTTGGTGGAGGAAGCGGTGGAGTTTGCAGACGCGAGTCCGCAGCCAGGTCGAAGTCAGTTGCTAGAGAACGTGTTTGCTGATCCCAAAGGGTTTGGAATAGGACCTGATGGACGTTACAGATGTGAGGATCCCAAGTTTACTGAAGGCACTGCTCAAGTCTGAAACAAAATGACTTCTGCTATCTTTGGCTTCTGTTTAATGTTTTTTTTTACTTGTCATTAAGTTAAAAATGCTACAGAGACACAGTTTGGATATCGTATGAATTTTTTTCTTTCGTTTTGTTGAAAAATTGCTAAATTTACAAAAAAAGTTGTTGTGTTCTTCTTCCAACATTCTAAACAACAAAACGGCTAAACGAAAGAGAGGGTTTTAAGAAACGGGTTAAATGACCCGACCCGGGTTGTCCATTTAATTTCTATCTATAGTATTTCTTATTTAATTATTTTTGTTAGTTTCCTTCAGAAATGATTTACTTTTTCTTGGTTGGATAATGGCAGCCTCCTCCTCCTGCTTCGCAATTCCCTTATCTTCTTCTCGATCATCTTCCAATGCCATCCCAAAATGCAAAACGTTAACCTCTTCTTGCTTTTACGTAGCATCTCTCAAAGCTTCTACCACCTCTTTCCATCTCTCTTCTCTTTCTCGCCAACGACTGCAACTCAAGGTCTTTTCTTCTTCTTCAGAATTATCAGTTCTGGATGAAGCGACACAAGAAGCAGAAGACGAAGTTAAAGTTGATGGAGAGACAGGAGAAGAAACCGAAGCGGAGCCAGTGGTGACGAAGAAACCCAGACCTTGCGAGCTATACGTTTGTAATATCCCAAGAAGCTATGACATTACTCAGCTTCTCGACATGTTTCAGTCTTTTGGAACTGTCATCTCCGTCGAGGTAAAAAAAATTCTAACTAACTTCTTATCCTCACACGTGTCTCTTTGTGAGTGGTATTGATTGAAATGATGATGATGCAGGTATCTCGAAATCCAGAGACTGGAGAGAGCCGTGGAAGCGGTTATGTCACAATGAGTTCTATCAACTCTGCCAAAAACGCCATTGCTTCTCTTGATGGAAATGTAAACATCCCCCCTCCCAATTAATTTTTTTTTTATTCTTTTCTTTCTTTGGTCTGAGCTAAGCTTGCTTTGGTTTTTGTTTGCCTATGAAGGAAGTAGGTGGTCGGGAGATGCGGGTTAGGTACTCTGTTGACATGAATCCAGGAACCAGAAAAAACACATCAGCCTTGAACTCAACACCTAAGAAGATTCTCATGTACGAAAGCCCGTACAAGGTTTATGTCGGAAACCTCCCTTGGCTCACGCAGCCTGATGGTTTGAGAGACCACTTTAGCCAGTTTGGTACAGTCGTGAGCACCAGAGTGTTGCACGACCGCAAGACTGGAAAAAACAGAGTCTTTGCCTTTCTTTCCTTTGCAAACCTTGATGAACGTGATGCTGCTCTATCCCTCAATGGAACAGTTAAGATTTGTTAGGATAAGATACATAGAACATCTTGAAGAATGAAAAAAACACACTTCTTTTCACTTAACACAAAGCTCTATTTGTGCAATTTGCAGGAATATGAAGGTCGCAGAATCATAGTCAGACAAGGTATCGAGAGGACCGAGTCTTAAAACCATCATTTTCTTCAACAAGTAACCCTTTTTTATTACATCATTTGCTCTGTTTTTTTTTTTTTTCTTGAAGTTCCTTATTACTCTTCAATTGTAACTTCTCCGACTCATCTACTTTTTACAAATGAAGTGTAATCGTCAGTCCATCTCCTCAAGCGTCTAAGTGCAGTGCTTTGTTATTCTTGACTTCCATCGCAAGTCTTACAAATATTAAGTTCCTATTGAAACATTGTTCGTGTTGTAATGAGGATTCGAATACAAGTAATTTCATTCATTTTCCGTTTGCGAAGATTTTACAGGGAAGATACGTGACTAGGGAAGGCTAAGGTTTTTAAATCTGGGCTCTTTCGAATGTAAGCCCATAACTGTAACTTTTTATTTAGAGGCCCATTAGAAGGATGTTAGACTTTAAGCGCGCACCAACTAAACCAACTGAGGAGCTTTCATTCGAAAGGGCCCAAATCATAACAGCAATTTAGCCACAGAATTAATTGACTCAATTTTTTTTTTAATTGACTCAATTAAAATATAACCGTTAGGAGAAACGCTTATGTTGTCAAACGCGATCGAGCCAGACTTAAAATCATATATATAATGCCTCACTTTTCTCTCTTCTAAGAGTGTACACGTCAGCGTTTTTTAATGATTGTAGGGCCCATGGTTTGGTTTGCTGATTTATTTTTCACGTTTTGATTTCGGTTCTACTTTGTGTTGGTTCAACCATTTGTTGCGTTTGGTTAAGGTAAGTTTTCTAAACACGGCGTTTTGTGCTTGAGATTAGGAATTAATGGTTTTCATTTTTCATCTCTTCGACTTCGTCTTCTCCGCTGATCTTTCACTCCATAGACAATGAATCCTTCTCTCAACTCTCAGGCTCCTCTATCATTCAATGTCTTTATCTTATCTAGCCAATAAATGTTATTCTCATTTAACCCAAAAATTCTGCCGACCTCTCTATTTCCATCATGCCAAACCTATAAATTGGAGAAAGTTGAGAGTTGGAGAAGACAAACCTCTGGTGAATACTTTCTCATAGGATTCTCCGCTATCTCATTCGCCGAAGCCAAGGGTTAGGTTCTCTCCTCTCATTTCAATTTTAATTTGACCATTGTTTATTCGAATCCATATTTCATTACCTAAATGTTTGAATCGATGGTCCAATACCTTGGATCTCGAATTAGATTTGGAGATTTTCTCTCCCTGTGGAGTTTGATGAATCAATTTGAATATTGTTTGAGCAGCGAAGAAAAGTGGAATGGAGATAGCAGGGCCGGTTGTAGCATGCGTGGCCTATCTAGCCTTCAATATACAGGTTTGATTTCTCTTCTTGTGGGTTTCAACAACCCTAAGCTTTCATTTCAAATCTTAACCATAGGCTTCAGGGGAATACAAATTGGTTATTGCTTCTGGGTTCTCTTCCTAGGAAATAAATAAGTGCAAATAGAAAAGTAAAACAAAAGAATCTGTTCAACATATCTAGCCTAGATAGTGAGGTTTTCTCTGAGCAAGGTCTGTGGTGGATGCTTTTGGTTAATGATTGTTTGCTGAATATCTTGAAAAAGAATCGTATTGTCTGAGTCTCTAGAACAGTTTTAGTCTTAAATTTTTTTGCTGTTTTTATTGAGTAACAGTGAATGTTGTAAAGGACCTTGAACTCTTCGCTCATCATGCTGGACGCAAAATTATGAATATGGACGATGTTATTCTCTCCGGTACTAATCTTTCTCCCTTCCACTCTCACAGATGTAATTTTCAAGTCCATTATGAGTCTCATATATGTTTTTTTTTGTGGAGTTTTCAGCGCACAGAAACGATAATTTAGCTTCGTCTTTGAGGTCATTGGACAATGAGCTACAGGCAAAGGAGCCACAACCTGAGAGGAAACGCAAGAAAGTGTCAACCAAGAAAGATGACAAATCAAGTAGTAGCAATGCTGTTTGCACCAACCGATCTCTAAATCTTCAGCTTCATTGCATACGTTCAAAAAGTTCTTAAATATCCTGAAAGTCTTTCTGTAATTTTATACAAGAATTTTCATTAACTCTCTTACTCTAAAATCTTAATATATATATTGTATTAGGCCGCGTATTTTACAGAATCTATGCATTCTTTTTTTGCTAAATAATCTATGCATATATGTCTTATAGATATGTTTTCTATTTCAACATTTTGCAACGTATTTAATGATATACTTCCAGGATTCTTAAGCCATATACGTAAAAAACAGCACGAATATTTGTCAATGTCTCCGCGCTTGCGCGGGGTTACGCATCTAGTTGAAATTGGAAATGCCAACAAGTTTGCCCATAAATTTATTGAAATTAAAATTTAAGAAAAAACAAGTTACAAACCAAAAACAATAAACCGGTTAAAAATCATAATTAAAATCTTACTTTCTTATCTTATCTGTACCATGCATTTAACCACCAGAACTGAAGGCAATTAGGATTGAGAATGAACCGAGATAACTTGCGGAAATGGTTAGGCCGGTTTGGTTATTGGATATGGCTTTAAATTGGACCAGACCGGCTTGATCTTGAATCTCAATTGGACCAAGTTGGTCTTGAATCTTTAATTGAACCATCTTTATCTAGAATTTCTCGAACAGCTTTAAAAAATATTTTTCTTATGACTATAGCTCTGGACTAGGTGGTCGGACCACGCCTGATGATAGGAACTTCTACTTGGATGACCGCATCATAAATATTTTTTTGTCTAATTTTCATTATTATTTTTGTAATATTTTGAATAATATGAAACTCTAAAACTCAAATTAGAGTTTAAAAATGTTTAGTTTCAAATATGATAGATTTTGGTTGAATTATGACGGATTTTGAGTACTTTGAATTTTGCGGATCTTAAATAACTAAACTGATTCAGAACCGATACATTTCCAAAAGTTATAAGTATTTCATAATTATTTTAATTAATAGACCTAAACAAATCCAGATTTAAAAAGAACTGTCTTGAATTCAGACAAAAATAATTTCTAAGATCCACTATACGTCTAGAACTTAAAAATAATTGGTTCGAACCCGACCTGTAAACCAAATGTTCATGCCTAATTGAACCTTAAATTTCCTAAATTATTTATTAGTAATTCATTGTTTGCTTTTCATTATTTTTATTTTTTTTGCTTTTCTTATTCAGGTTTAGACTTTTTAATAATATCTGGTTAATGCAGCTTTAAAAAGTTATGTAAGACCAGCAATAATAAGAGAAACTCTAAAAAGAAGAAGAAATAAGGACTACATATATATCAGGTTAGGTTGCAAGGGAAAATTTCGAAGGATTCGAAAATACTCGGAATAATACCAACGAAAGCTTATAAAAATGTACCGATGGTTATGATGGAAATCTATTCATCATCAACCCAAGAGGAAAACGATTGGATCCCTTTCCTTTACTTATTATTCCCTTCACATATATCTATATTATTACTGTAGGTTCCACGACAACTTGTGCACTCGAACTCGGATAGCACTATATTCTTGTTTTGGAACATTATATTTCGACTATATTCTCGGATTTTTTGAATATAAAGACATGTTACGTAGAAAAGAATTAACATTCGTGAACAAAACAAAAGCTGCAAACCCAGTACTTATGAAACGAATATACTATATGCTCATGTACATGACAATTATAGGCGAAAACAAATTTCAAAAAAAAACTATAGGCGAAAAAGAATTTTATTCCATTATAATTAAGTTAAAATTCGTCAGTTCTTTAAGAAATCGACGCATGAATGATTAACTATTAACTAGATAATAAAACATGACTCACTGTAACAGAAAAAGGAGGCCTGCCATAAATGAAACCACTTTAATGTATTCAACTAGTATATATTTGGAAGATACTGAACCTGATCAACAAAGTGCGCTCTATCTTTGAAAATGGTTTAAATATTTATTCTCGTAGTAGCAACAAAACAAAAGATGTTGAACATTAAATCAAAAATGAAACACATATATAGGTGAAAGAGCTAGAAGAAAGGTAAGAAGCCTGAAAGGTCTACGGACAAGTGACTATAAGTCCATGATCAACATCCCGATCTGTCATACTTTAAACCCGGCTTTAAACTGACCTTTCCAAACATTCAAAATCGTTACTGTTTGTAGGTTTATAATTGTAAAACAATAAACTATAGACGTACACGGTGTAAGTATTTTTATTTAACGCATACAATTCGGGAAAAAAGTCATTTTCTGCTTTGTACTACTTATTGAATTAAAATCGCTTCAGCTTTGCATTACTTATATATTCAAGCTAAATAATTTAAAATTTTCCTTCATCGTTTACGTGGATTGCAGTTATCAAAATAGTTGGCAAAGTATTAGCTGAGTCTATATAAAATAAAAAAGCTTAAAATTAGCACTATTATAAAATATACTTTTACTAGTTACTAAGAAAACTGATAAGTAGCTGTTTTTAGATAAAACAAGAATTTTATTGATATACACATATTAACTTTTCCATACTGACCTATAACAAAATAGTATGTCTAATTATTTAGTCAAATTATTTAGTCAATTTTTTTGCCAAATTTTTTTATGTGATTGAAAATGTTAAAACTATAAATACTCGTGTACAAATTTCTTTCACTTATTAATTTGTTTTGGTTTGCTTAACCAAAAGATATTTAAACGAATTTTAGATGACAAATAATTTACTGATAATTTGAAACGAAATTATATAACAACATAGTCTAACCTAAATATGAAAGAATGTACAGTTTTGGTCTATAATTTTTACATAACTAAAATTCAAGCCAAACGCAAGTTACGACCTATGTATTTTCCATAACTTATGTAATATTCAAGGTATGCAGAAAGTTTAATGTACAAAAATGTGCAGTAGATGACACGAACAAAATGTGATGAACTAATTTATACACCTGTCTCATATATATCCCGCACATCTTCAAAACGAATCCTAATTTTATACTGCAATCAAGCTATATCTGTGGCCTGTGGGAATAAACTTTACGCCAAATTAACGAATGCCATATTTTTATTAGCTCTATTTAAAATAAATTTATTGGCCTGGTAGCTTTGTAAATCCCTTTAATTAGAATGCAGAACCATATGAATCGAATATATGATTAATTTAATAATATCTTACTAAAAATAACTAAAACGTTCAAAATTCCGCGTGGAATACGAATAACGATTATACATGGCAAACTATAAGGTTTGTGGTCGACAGTGAATGAACATAGCTACAAATGCATGCTTTATTAATTTTTTTTTTTGTAAACTATGCTTTATTAATTTTTTATCAACATATTAATCATTTATAGATTTTAGATTGGTTAAGGAGATTTTTTTTTTGTTTGGAACGTTTTTAATTAAGGAGAATAAGATATTATATTATTTCTACAGGTTGACGTCAAAATAAGTCCCAATGTGTAAACAAACGCATAAACATTTCCCTATATATATATGGGAAGGTTTGTGGTTGCCAAACTCAAAGCACATTGGGTCTTATCTCTCTCTAACACACACACACACAAACTCACATACATATATATATAAATAGAGAGAGAGAGAGATGGGTGAAGAGATGCAGGGAGTGAAAGTAATCGAGGAGTGGTCTCCGGTTATAGTAATGGTGATATCTAACGTAGCGATGGGTTCAGTTAATGCACTTGTGAAGAAAGCTCTTGATGTTGGTGTGAACCATATGGTCGTTGGTGCTTATCGAATGGCTATTTCCGCTTTAATTCTAGCTCCCTTCGCTTATATCTTGGAAAGGTTCGATGCTTTCAGTTATTAGATGAAACAACGAGTTATCTATATGTGCTATTTTCTAAATTCTCCCCGTTATATCATTAAAAATAAAAACGATGATATCATCTATACTACGTTGATGAAGTTATGTATTATCTCATTAAAAATAACAACAATATGTGTTCTCTAAAAGCTATGTATTATATTGGTAACAGGAAAACAAGACCGGAGCTAACATTTAGGTTATTGGTCGATCATTTCATCAGCGGCCTGCTCGGGTTTGTCCACCCAAATATTTGTCGTCCATTTTTAATTTATTCTTATACAGTATATGTTATCATCATACTACGTTGATTTTCGTTTTCTGTTAAAGCTATTTTTCTTTCAAGTAAGATTTAAAAATTATGAGCTACATATATATATATTATTATTCTAATTTATTTTTGGGTTTAAAATTGGCAGGGCAAGTCTGATGCAATTTTTCTTTTTGCTTGGTCTGTCGTACACGTCGGCAACTGTTTCGTGTGCTTTGGTAAGCATGTTACCCGCAATCACCTTCACTTTGGCCCTTATTTTCAGGTACTGATGGAACCATCGATCTACCTTCTTTGTTATTTAGTAATATGTAGTATATAATATTGACACAATATATCTATTATACTGTATTACGTTAAAATATTTTTATCATAAAATATTTTTTAATTAATTGTAATACTAAAAAAGTGCTACCAGTGTTAACTTTTGAAAATAGTCGTGATTAGATTTCCATTGAGTTACCTTAACTAGACGTAACTACATCCAGCGGAGCCTCTTTTTATAGCTTTTCCTGGTAAAGGTCTTTTTTTAGCTAAACGTCGCATTTTTTTAAACTTTAGTAAAATGATGATGCGGAACACGATTCGTTGAATCAAATGGAATATATCATTTGAGTTTAACGAAAATACTATTTTATATTGAGTTTTTTTTTGTTGCATACAATTCACACGTAGGTCTAGGTTCGTTTATTCTGTAAAGCTAGAAACAATTTTTTAAGATATGACTCCTGATTTTGATAAATTACTTTATCATATAAACTTACGTAACAACTTTTTAGGACCGAGAATGTAAGGAATCTAAAGACGAAAGCAGGAATGTTGAAGATGATGGGAACTCTAATATGCATAAGTGGAGCTTTGTTCTTGACATTCTACAAAGGCCCTCAAATATCAAACCCTCACTCACACACGGAGGCGACTCTTCACCAGAACAACAATGATCAAGACAAAGCCAAGAACTGGCTTCTTGGATGTCTTTACTTAACCATTGGAACCACGCTGCTGTCTCTATGGATGCTGTTTCAAGGGAATTTAAACATTAAGTACCCTTGCAAATACTCGAGCACCTGTCTCATGTCGGTTTTTGCGGCGTTCCAATGTGCTCTCTTGAGTCTTTACAAGGGCAGAGACGCTCACGACTGGGTCATCGGTGACAAATTCGTGATTATTGTCATCGTATACGCTGTGAGTGGATTATATATTTTCCCAAATTATTCAATTAAATAAATCATAAGGTAGCTATGCAAAAACTTGAGGAGGTTTATCTAATATTACTTTGCTATAGATATATAAAACCTTGTTAATAAATATTAAATAAATTTAAATAACCACCACTAAGTTGATGATGACATTCTATGTTTCTGTAATCGTATTGGGTGACTGTCATTTTCTTAACATAATACTCTCTGTTTCAATAACATGATTGTCAAACTGCTTGAAAGTAGTTGTCTAAAGAAACTTATATAAAGTAGACACGACTCTTATCATATATACACGTATTAATTACAGGGAGTGGTAGGACAAGCAATGTCGACGGTAGCAACAACGTGGGGAATTAAGAAACTAGGAGCGGTTTTCGCATCCACATTTTCTCCAATTACTCTTATATCAGCTACTCTATTCGATTTCCTCATCTTACACACTCCTTTATACCTTGGCAGGTAATTTCAAATTGTTTTGTGATTTTTTTTATATATCTTATATAACGTATGTCCATACTTATCGCAACACTAACGACAACTTTTGAACGTTTGTTATTATAGTGTAATTGGATCAGTAGTGGCAGTGATGGGTCTCTACGTGTTCTTGTGGGGTAAAAACAATGAAACGGAAGCATCAACTACATTGCCTCCTCAGATGGACAATGGACACCAAAATGTTAATAACGATAACGACTCTAAGTCGCCCGTTTAAGTTTAAGTACTATTGTTATTGACATATATCAAATAATTGTTTTTTTTTTGAGAAAGGGTTATATATCAAATAATTGTTCTATACTGTTTTAAGGAAATCTAGTGTGTTTGAGAGAGAGAATATTGTTATTTGAAGTCTGGAACTTCAAACATCTACGTAGAGATAAGTTGTGAAAGTATGTATATATTATTTGCTTACTTAATATTATCATTTGTGCTAGTATAATCCGCATAAATTCTCCTGTTCTCATAAAGAATGAAAAGAAATTAAGCTGTGCTTTACCTTTGCATAAGCCGGTGGAATGCACTAAAAGCAGACATATCTTCTTTGAAACCTTTTTTTTTTGTTTTTTTGAACAACATCTTCTTTGAAACTAAAAAGTATTTGCCCCCCGTAAAAGACAAAAAAAAATGAAGAAGAAATTTTATCGTTAAGAAATCTATCTTATTAAAACAGAAACATTCTTTTGGACCTAATATTTATTTTGTAAGTTTTTAAATTAAATACACTTTTATACTTTATAGTTAAACATACATTAAATCACTAATGTTTCTTTCTTTATACTACTATCCATGTTTCCAAACAATATACTTATTTCTTTATAATACTATCAATGTTTCCAAACAATATACTTATTTCTTTACACTACTATCAATGTTTCCAAACAATATATTTTTATACTACTATCATTGTTTCCAAATAATACAATAATTAATCTTAGTTATTTTATATCTATCATTTTCTCTTTAAAATTTTGTAGAAACGTCATAATTTCATAAATTGCAAAATAGTAAACTTTAAAATTTCGATTATAAGATTACAAATTATGAAACTATTACAATTTAATCTAATTAGATTACATATCGGTCATCCATCAGTTCAATCGGTTAGTCTCGGGTTTTAGTGATTTTTTAATATGAATATTTTAAAAACATAAATTGAATTGTCAGATCTCCGGATTAACCGGTATAATCACAATCGGGTTGAATTTAAAAATACTGATTTAAATACAAAAATATTTTAAATACACAGTCTTTAAAAATTACCAAAATATTTGTTAAATTATTAGTAAAATGTTTTATCGTAAAATATTCCGCGCTTCAAAAGCGCGAATCAAAATCTAGTGGAACATTAAATCATAAAATAGGCGTACGAGAAGTCTAGTGAACTATAAAGTCACACAAATAGAAAATATTGGACTTGCTTCAGTATAATCTAATATGGAACACCCTTGCTTCAGCTAGAAGCAAACCCAATATTTTCAGTTGGAACACCCTTACAGAATGGGCTCCAAGGAAAAAGAAATTGAAAATTAAAGACATACGTTAGGCCCTTTTATAAGCCCAGATCAAGCGGCCCATTGTGGAAACGTCTATAGGAAACCGACACGTATGGGGGGGGGGTTGTAGACCATCGCAGCTGGCACAGTACACATCACTAACTATTCCCACTTGCTCTAACTATTAACCGGGGAAACCGACACGTAAGTTCGAAGGACCCCACGCTCGCTTTTATCTACGTGACCTTCACAAAACAAAAGGAGACTTATGGCTCACAGAGAAGCAAGTTGGGAGATACGAAAAAGCGCAGCGAAAGGCCACTACAATCTCACCACGTGTCGATCTCCGGTGACTTGTGTTTATTCCATTTATACCCTTGTGCTGTTTCAGCCGCAAATAAAAAAATAAGTAATAACCAAAAAAGAGAGAAGGAGAAAAAATAGTTGTGGCTGAGATTGATTCTGGCTTCCTTCTTCTTACAGTCTTCTTCGCCCTAAAACAGTCTTCCTTCCTTCCTTCTTCTTCATCTCTGTATCTTCTCCAGCTCTGCTCAAACATTAAGAGATTAACTTTTTTTTTCTTCCGATTTGATTGTTTCTCCGGTGAGATGATCTAGTTTCTATATTCGGATTAGTTCCTCAATGATGGCTACTCTCAAGGGTATGTGTGATTAACATTATTAGCAATTTAGAAGGTCTTTTTCGTTGCTCAGATTCTCTCTAAGTTGTTAGGTTAGATTTGTAAGCAAAAGTGAATACTGATTTTGTGATGCTTTTTTAAAAAAGGTTTTGGTTGGGATGGAATCATCAATTGGGGTGAGACTTTTTGAGTTCTGCTGAAGAAGCTTACTTACTTACTCGGTGGACTTTCAAAGATTTCTCCTTTCATTTCTCTCTTTCTATTAATCTTTGGTGGTGTCTGGATCAAAATATTTCTCATTAGTCTCTTTCTCTTTTTTTTTTTTTTGCAGTTGCTTTAGAATTTTGAAAGAGGTGCTACTTTCAATTAGAAGAATCAATTACAACGGCTTTTTGCTATTTGGAGGAGGTCAAAGATGGTTTCTTTGTTATATTAGAGAGGGATTTGAAGCAGCGGAAAGCTGCTAAGATCTGGTTTTGATGGATACAAATACATCTGGAGATGAGTTATTAACCAAGGTAATGCATGAAACAGATTGTCCAGGTTTTTTATTTTGTTTGGATGAATATTTGTGTGAGAGTGTAGATTTGTTTTTTATTAAATTGAATAGGCAAGAAAGCCGTATACTATTACAAAGCAGCGGGAACGATGGACAGAGGATGAGCATGATAGGTTTCTTGAAGCCTTGAGGCTTTATGGAAGGGCCTGGCAACGCATAGAAGGTGTAACAGAATAGCTTCTGTCTGCTTTAATTAAATTTAACACAAACAGAGAGATATTGTTTTCTTTTGTTTAGGAGTTTCTTTATGTTCTTCAGTCTCCTCTTGATTGAGAGTTTCTCTCTCTCTCTCTTTTCTTGTGTGTGTGCAGAACATATTGGGACAAAGACTGCTGTTCAGATCAGAAGTCATGCACAAAAGTTCTTCACCAAGGTAAGCTCATCCTCTCTCCAATCTTCTATCTAGTGAAGATAGTCGTGAGATAATGACGATCAAATAGAATTTAATTGA
The DNA here is from genome assembly GCF_000801105.2 of Raphanus sativus. Classification (NCBI taxonomy): domain Eukaryota; kingdom Viridiplantae; phylum Streptophyta; class Magnoliopsida; order Brassicales; family Brassicaceae; genus Raphanus; species Raphanus sativus. The sequence continues at coordinate 643,559 of NC_079511.1, read as the reverse complement.
TGACCATGTTGCCTATCACTGTCTGACTTGTGTTTCTGTATGGGACAAGGTGATTCGAGGTTTTTCTATGGTTCTCTTTTTCTCCTTGCTTCAACTAGAAAATTTGGAGTCTTGCTAAGTAGAGTCTGTTGGTTCCCAAGGATAGCATCATGATTTGTAGAGACCTCGTTCATTTGCCCCCTGCAACTGGAAAACTTTACCCTTAAGATAGCTTCATTCTCTCTGTTGACCATAACACTGGTCCATAGTAGTAACAAAAATCAGTAAAGTCAGATGAAATAATGATATATATTGCATGGACTCTTTTATTTAGCCATTCAAAATGGAAAACCAAACTCCCTGGCCAGTTGGCCCTATAGGACAGGAAATGAAGTGATTGTCTTTGTCTACCCCCCCCGTACAATTCGGGTCAGTATAAGACTCTTTTTAACCTCAGGAGTCTCAGGGTTGCATTTACAATCTCTCTCATTTGGGGGAAAAAACTCACAGTTATTTGGTTCAACTCTTCTTCAGTTGGAGAAAGAGGCTGAAGCTAAAGGCATTCCTGTTTGTCAAGCTCTCAACATAGAAATCCCACCTCCTCGTCCTAAAAGAAAACCCAATACTCCTTATCCTCGCAAACCTGGCCCTTCTTCCTCTCAAGCACCATCAGCAAAACTTGCCTCTTCTTCACAATGTAACCAGGCTTTCTTGGATTTGGAAAAAGTGCCCATTAACGAGGTTTTATTCCTGATTCTGCTCTCTTTCTTCATTCTATCATTTTGTTTTTTTCTTCTTGTGATAATTTTTTTTTATGGTTAGGAAACATCAACTGGGAAAGAAAATCAAGATGATAACTGCTCAGGGGTTTCTACTGTGAGCAAGTTTCGCTTACCAAAGAAACCTGAACCGTCTCTAATAAAGGTATAAAACTTGTAGTCCAAGAACATGATGAGTACTGTATTTTAATAAGTTCAATAGCATGAAAAGTAAAAAAAGGGTGTTCCGTTCTGATTTTGAGCAGGAGAGTGCTGATAATGGAACAAGTAAGGCGTCAAATGTGGAAAACATGGTTCAAGATCTTCCCGAGAAGAACAAAGACAGAGTTGCTGACAGCGCAAGGAACTACCCTTGGCATTTCCCGGCGGATTTTGTAAACGGAAATATAGCAAAATGCGCTCAGTTTCATCCCCCTCCAGGTATGGTATCTCAAGACTTGATGTTTTGTCCTATGGGAGATCGTGTTCACGGGCACGTGAATCTTCCAGCTACCACAACATCATCTGCTACTACTACTACTACTACAACTGCTTCTCAACAGGCGTGCCCTTCCCAGGATGTTTACCGTTCGTTTCTTCACTTCACTTCTACTTTCCCCAATCTCATTATGTCAAGTCTCCTACAGAACCCTGCAGCTCATGCTGCAGCCACGTTCGCTGCTTCGGCCTGGCCCTATTCCAATGTCGGGAACTCGAGAGATTCATCAACGCAAATGAGCTCTTCTCCTCCTCCTCCAAGTATAGCTGCTATAGCTGCTGCTACGGTAGCTGCTGCAACTGCTTGGTGGGCTTCTCATGGACTTATTCCTGTGTGTGCTCCTCCTCCTACTCCAGTCACATGCCTTCCATTACCAACCTTTGCTGTTCCAACTCCCTCAATGGAGAAGATGGATACCGTTAAAAGTAATCAAGAACCGCTGGAGAAACAGAACACAGCTCTGCAAGATCAAAAAATGGCTTCAAAATCTCCAGCTTCATCATCCGACGATTCAGAAGAGACTGGAATAACCAAGCTAAACGCTGCCGACTCGAAAACAAATCGTGACAAGGAGGAAGTTATTGTTGACGCTGCTGCTGCTGATGCTGATGCTTTGCATGATCCAAACGCGTCCCCAAAGAAAAAGCTGGTGGACCGCTCATCGTGTGGGTCAAACACACCATCAGGAAGTGACGCGGAAACAGACGCATTAGATAAGATGGAGAAAGATAACGAGGATGTAAAGGAGGCAGATGCAAACCAGCCAAGTGTTATTGAGTTAAGCAACCGTCGGAGTAAAATCAGAGACAACAATAACAACCAAACTACTGATTCATGGAAAGAAGTCTCCCAAGGGGTAAACAAACAAAAAAAAAAAAGATTCATGGATATGCAGAGAGCTTTTCTTTGAAACTAACACTAATAAGTGTGCATTGTTTTCAGGGTCGTAAAGCGTTTCAGGCTCTATTTGCAAGACAGAGATTGCCTCAGAGCTTTTCACCTCCTCAAGTGGAGGATAATGTGAATGGAAAACAAAGCGACACGTCAATGCCAATAATGGCTCCTGATCTCAACAAGATTCAAGGTTCTTGTGATGCAGACCAAGAAAGTGGAGTAATGATGATAGGTGATGGACAGGGGAAGAGCCTTAAAACGAGACAGTCAGGGTTTAAGCCATACAAGAGATGTTCAATGGAGGTGAAAGAGAGTCAAGATGGGAACACAAACAATCAGAGCGATGAAAAAGTCTGCAAGAGGATTCGATTGGAAGGAGAAGCTTCAACATAAAACAACCAGACTTTCTTTTGAGGTAAAATAAAAAAATCCATTTTTACCAATATCTTTAAGTCAAGTGTTAGTAGCTGCTTTTTCAATCTTCATGAAAGAGACTTATTTTTTTTTCTGTTTCTAGTTCCATCTGAACGGTTTCATGTCAGGTCCTGTACCAAATTACTCCATCTACATGTCTTGTCCCTTGTCTCTGTTTTGTGTCTGCTACTTCCTGTTTACTTGTCTGCTGCTGTTACCGTTACTGCTACTTGTTAATTAACCACTAAAGCAATGGATCTACTATGTCTTTACTCTTTTAGTCCGTTTGTCTTTTGAACTCTGGATATTTTATAAGATCATAAAATTAGTTTAGAATGATAAAAAGATGAATTGTACAAAGGTTTCATCTTTGAGTGTATTGTCTTTCTTGGTGGTGTGCTTCCAAAAACAAACAGACTTGAATGAATGCAGGTGGCAGCCCATTCCCAGAGGTATTTGGATGGGCTTAATAGTTTTCACTACTGGACCAACGTACAATATTTTTAATAGTATAAGATTTGTTCATGGCCCTAAGGGGCCCATTGGTGACGCTAATCTCGTCTTTCATTTTATTTTTCCTCTTTGTCAACGTCTTAAACTCTTACGCAGTATAGTAATCATGATTGATGAATGATAATACTATTTTCTCAACTGACCATGTGCGAAATATCATGAACATGGTGCGAAATTATCACACTCCATTATCTGTGAAAAATCAAAAATGCAACGAAAGTCTTTATTCTACATTAAAATCATTGTTCAACGAAAGTTTTTATCATTGTTCTACGCTAAATAATTAGTAAAAAATGTCGTAGTATAATCATTCTCCATCGTGATATTTCACGCTCGGCCATGAGTAACCCACCACATTAATTAAAAAAAAAAAGAAAAACTATTGCTTACTGTAATATTTTTTTGCATGTCTACTCTAAAGCGAACGAACCACATATTGAAAAGCAATGAAAATGTTTATACTTTAATAGTACTGTGACGATTTATATAAGTTTTTTTGATCCGTAAATCGCGGCTGCTGCTGCTCATATATAAATAGAGACCATAAACGCTTTTTAGCTGCATTTTCATTTTCAACACCAACACTTGTTTCTCTCCCAAAGCTTTCTCCCTTTTCGATTCCAAGCAAGCAACGGTACGTTATTTTTTTTTATTATCGTTCTGTGCTTTGTTCTCTTTAGAGATCTCAAAGTTGGATGCTTTTCCATTGTTTAATCATCTGGCTTTGGGTTTTAGCTCCAAATCTCAAATCATCCATCCGGTTTTATTGAGAAGCGAACCCCAGATCTTTAGTAAAAGATAACTGATTGTTTGCTTTCTGGGGTTTAATTCACTTTTTCAATTAAAGTTGGTCTTTTTATGCTCCCCCCCCCCCCCCCCCAGTTAGGTGTTAACATTTAGAAATGTGATTTTTGACAGATGAGTGGAGAAACGAAAGAGAATCAGAAGCTGCAGCAGCGACCTGCTCCTCGTCTTAACGAGAGGATTCTCTCTTCCTTGTCTAGACGATCCGTTGCTGCTCATCCCTGGCACGATCTTGAGATTGGTAATAAGAAACACGATTTCACTCTCTAATTGCCCCTATTTGGGTTTTTTTTTTTTTTTTTTGGAACTTAAAAATATCATGCATCTTTTTTGGATAAAAATCTTTGTAGGTCCTGGAGCTCCACAGATTTTCAATGTGGTAAGTTTCTACGCTCTTTTTAAAAAAGAAAAAAATTAACTTGATTCTTGAATGGTCTTCACTTTATTAGATTCTTGAATCATTCCATATTTCGATGAAAATCAGGTGGTTGAGATCACAAAGGGAAGCAAGGTCAAATATGAACTTGACAAAAAGACTGGACTCATCAAGGTTGATCGTATTCTCTACTCATCTGTTGTTTACCCTCACAACTATGGTTTCGTTCCTCGCACCCTTTGTGAAGACAATGACCCTATTGATGTTTTAGTCATCATGCAGGTATCTATCTCTCACTCACCTCTTTTCCTTTTTTCATACCTGCAACAAAATTGTTTTTACATCTTGCACTCAGTTTAACAAAATTTCGTTTTCTTTTTTGTTTATTAGGAACCTGTGCTTCCAGGTTGTTTTCTGCGTGCTCGTGCTATTGGATTAATGCCTATGATTGACCAGGTACTTACTAAAGGCTTTTGATCTTTTATTTCTTCCCTCAAACCACTGAGGTTAATAAGTGTGTAATTTTAGGGTGAGAAAGATGACAAGATCATTGCAGTTTGTGTTGATGATCCTGAGTACAAGCATTACACTGACATCAAAGAGCTTCCTCCTCACCGTCTCTCTGAGATTCGTCGTTTCTTTGAAGACTGTATCCTTTTTTTTTATTCTTCCCTTCTTATTCGTCTATTAAGTTCTCAGCAAGTATTATAGGTTTTCTATTTAACATATATCTCTCTCTCGATAGACAAGAAGAATGAGAACAAGGAAGTTGCAGTTAATGATTTTCTCCCATCTGAGAAAGCTATTGAAGCTATCCAGTACTCAATGTGAGTCTATATGTTTCTCCACTAACAACCAAACTTTCTTACAGCTTTTTCAAGTTCTAAAGTAACCATACATGGGTTTTGGTTTTCAATGACAGGGACCTTTATGCTGAGTACATTCTCCATACCCTGCGACGTTGAAGCTTTATCCTCTCAACAGTTATGCTACCTCTTGTTACCCTGAGATGTTGAAGCTTTCTCCTCTCAACATTTCTGCAACCGTCTTGTTTCTGTTTCTTTCTATGATGATTACTTTCTCTGAATTTTCTTGTTAAACTTTGAATTTGTCCTTGTGAACTCAATAATATTTTCTTCTAAATCATCTTTGTTATGTCTTAGAAATTGGAATACCTTCAATAAAAGATTTTATTATTGTACACTAACTAAAAAACATAAGTATATATTAATATAAAACAAAGATTTGTTACAGATGGTAAAATGAGAAACTCCACAACACATCTCATTTGTTTAAAGTTTTAACAACATCAACATAGTAAATATAAGTCAAACAACACATGATAATAATACAACAAGTGACCAAGTCCACACAACACATAACAATACAACAAGTGACCAAGTCCACCACTATTTAAGAATAAGTCTTATTGAGAAGCTCAAGAAGAAGACAAGCAGCAGAGTCTTTAGCCTTCTTAACACTCGGCATCGGCTCTCCTATACATTCATCAGTCCATCCTCTATCGCTTGTATTCACTCTTACCCCAAACGTAAACCTCTTTGCATGCGCCGGTCCCCCTTCTTTCACACATCTAACAATTATATTTACCACAAGACTTATTAGCAGAAACACTCAAACAAACCCCCCAAAAGCCAAAAACTATTTTTATACCTGTAAGAAGGCATTGGCCAATTCTTCCGCAAGCAAATATCATTCAACGTTTGTCTCGTAAACGTCTGATTCCCATTCTTCTTGTTCCCATTCTCATTCTCATCTCCTCCTGCATTCCCCTTTGCTCCCTTCTCTTTTGCTTCAGCTATCTCTTTCTCTTTCAAGGCAGCCAGCGCGTTCCTCGCCGCTAGCTTCTGAGCCATTTTCTTCTGCGGGTTCTGCGCCACTCCCACTTGAACACCGTCGATGAATACTTCCACAGTCGCTGTGTTACCACTCCTACTCGCCTTGTACTCTAACCCTTCTGCTTGTTGCTGGCAACGCTCTTGCAGCTCTCGTACCGGATGCATCGGAAGCGTCTCTGGTGTCACCATTGGTTGCAGCAAAGGTTGAAAAACCTAAAACAAAATTTAATAAAACCAAAATTAATAAAAAATAAATAAACGAATATTAACAGAAATAACTAACTAACTAACAAACCTTCCAAGCAGCACTTGTGTCTTTTCCACTATCAAGAAAGATAGCACCTGCAATGGATTCAACTATATCTCCAAGAACCTTTGGCGCTTTACAGTCTCCTAAACCGAACGAGTTAAACCCCGGTTTAGAAGACTCGGTTAGGACTTCCTTCACAAAATCTCGAATCTGAAAAAACAGAACAACAATTAAAAAGAGATTAGTAATTTGTCTCTAATAAAAAAAAAAAAATTGGTTTATTTTTTGTGTTACCTGTTTCTCGAGGGCACTAGAACCGTGACGAAGGTACAAGTGGAGCTTATGTTTAACCGCAACACGAGCAAAGTTCTCGTTATTAACCGCCGCAGCTCGAAGATCAGTTAACCGACCAGGAGGAAGGCTCGTGTACGTGAAAAACAAGTGTCTCGTAATGAGATGATCCAAGACCGCGTCACCAACAAACTCCAACCTCTGGTAACACGAAACACCCGAAGACGGTCTCGAAGCGTGCGTGATAGCTTCCACAAGAAGACCTTTCTCCGCAAACTCGTACTTCAAAGCTCTCTCTAGACCAACAAAGTCTATGCTCTTTAGCACGCTCTCCGGAACACAAACAGGTTTCACCGTCCCTTCGGTCGTCTCTTCGGGATCATCCTCCACCTCAATCCCAATCCATTTCATCAAATGGTTCGCCGCAGCTTTACCTCCTTCCACGTAGTAAACACCGATCAAGGCTTCGACGACATCAGCCAACGTTTTGCTAGATAACACCCTGTAAGAGCTCAGGTCACCCTCCTCTAGCTCACCATCTTCCATCTCCCCATCTTCAAACACGTCCTCCTCGTGTTTCTTCTGCTCCTCGTCGAAAAACGAAGATCCTCCTCCATCTTTGGTGTCCTCGTCGTAAACGGGAGGCACGCCAGGAGCAGACCACCTAGAAGGAGCGAAACGATCCGCCTGGATATACGACTGGAGGCCTTTGACCAGAGCGTACTGGTAAAGAACCATGTTGCTGACCATCTGCTGTCTCATCCTTGTAAGCTGACCCTCGTGCTTCTGAGGGTACTTGAGAAACAGAAAACGACTTACGACCCATTTCAGATACGCATCTCCTAAAAGCTCTGCTCTCTCGTAGCAGAACGTCTCCTGGCACGAGGCTGCAGTCAAGGCTTCCAGAATCTACATATATAAACCAAATGTTTAGTAACAAGAATAACAAAATAAAAAAACAAGATTCTAACTAAATATCATATTACCTTTGAAGTAGGAATGGGATAACTAATCAAGTTTTTGAGTTGAACAGCGAGCAACATGCTCTCAACTCTTCTCATTATAGAGGGCAACCTCTGAGCACCTCGGATAAGTGAACCCGAAAGAGGATGCACCACGCATAGTTCAGGTGGAAGAAACACGTAATATGTTTTATCAAGTGTCGTCTCAGATTCACCTTTTTATTGCAATTTAAAACATATTAAAAAAAAGAATGTGTTAGTAGTCTACCAATAAATTTTCAAGGGAATAATAATAATTTCTTAGTACCTGACTGTTCAAACCGAGGAGAAAGAAGATTCTTGCAATAAGAAACACCTCTTCCTTTGATTAAAGGTTGACGTTTACAGTTTAAATCAACTCCATACCTAATAGACAAAACAAACAAACAAAATTAAACAAGGAAGACTTGATAGCCCCAGTTACCTCCTCAGGTTGTGCAAGAAGAAGAAGAAACGCAAGTCATATACTATGAATATTACATAAACATGCTTTTCTTCTCAGTCTTGCACAACACAGGAGATGAACTGAGGCCATGTAAGTCCTCATGGTAACAAGCAAAAAAAACAAAGTATTAGTAGAGTGCTTCTCTATAAACCTTAGAATTATTAAGAAAATAATTGAAAACATACTTCTGCTTGTAGTAGTCAGCGTAAGTGTTGTATTCCAAAGGACCTAGATACCCCTCTTTCCTTGGGAATGAAGTTTCTGCACTCATATCGTAGCAAATAGTGTCCACATAAAACCGCTTCCCTGAATGTGCGGCCGTCACTATTTTCCCTATTAGACTTTCTGCAACCATGCACCCATCTGCCATCATCAGTTTACCTTGCGATGATACATCACTTCCTGCTTCCTCCTCCCTCACAGGTAACAATCCAGAAGCTCTCACAACATCAAAAGATGCAACCGCTCCTCTAATACCATAAGTTGGGTGAGATTTCTGCTGATGCCCGAATCCAGCGTTGTTACGAAGTTTACCAAACCCGTATTCCCTCCTGTCCCCACCGAGAGTTCTCTCGTTAGTCCCGAGATACACATCCGGACGAGCTCTCTGAAGCGGGTTGTCCCACACATTGGTTTCGGTTATCTTTTCAACTAACTCCCAGTTGATTCCTCTTATGGGTTCCGCAGACATGTTGTCGGTCACGGGGACAAACAAGTAGGCCTTTGAAGGATCCCATGGTGTCGTGGAGGGTTCGACATCAACATCTAAGACTATACTCATCAATCTCACATGAAACTTTTTAATAGATGATAGCTGCAACAAGAAGATGCCAGTGATAACATAAGATGAAAAGAGATTTTCCAAGCAGAAAATATAAAGGGTTGTTGTTAACTCGATCAAACCTGGCTTTCTGTAATATCCAGTGATCCCCTGAAAGCAAGAGATGCTTTGGTGATCATGGCTCGAGCAACATAAAGATCCATAGACATCGATAATACCTGTCCCATTAAAACAATACAATAGTCATTAGAAAAGGGAAAACCGTTGCTACAAACTTAAAACAATGGGGGGAGAGAGAATCAAGAACCTCTGCATCCAGCTCATTGCCAAAAAGAACCGCGAATTCTGAAACTTCGGTTAAGAATGGATCTTTTGAAGACCCAGAATCTACACATCTAACACTGTACATGTATAAATGGAATAGCTTTGAGCTCTTCTCACAAACTTCCTTTCCTGATAAAATCCAATCTCCCTGTAGAGCGAACAAAAACAATCTATTTCTTAACACCACATTTAGCAAAAAAATTAAAAAAGGTTAAGAGTGGAAACTATATACCTTAAGTACATCCGCTACACCTTCAGGATAGAACTCTCTGTGTCTAGCAGTTCCAGGAACGGGTTCGCCTTCTTCATCCTGGTCACCCTTCTCAGCGTCTTGACCACTTCCCTTGTCCGGCAATAGCATATCCGTAAATGCACCCATCTCATGCAGTTTCTTGCAACCAGCTAGACATACAGCCTTACACATCAACACACACAATACTTTAAAAAACATGGAACATCGAAAGATAATAAACGAAAAAGATAAATTATTAAAGTCCACCTGTTGAGCAAGACGCATCGAACTACAAAGAGGACCCTCGAGAATTTCAAAGGGTGCATTGCAAGGAAGCTGAAGCCTGCATGAATATTCGGTGTGTCCGCCAGGCTTTTCATGTTTCTCCATGCTGAACTCAGGACGAAGAATCGCATACCTAATAAGACCACAAAAGAGGAGAAAACAATCCACCGTTCTCATACAAGAAGAAGAAAGGTCGGTCATTAGGACAGAACATGGTGGTTGTCGGTAAACTGACCTGTCACCGGGAAGCTGAGAGCAGTAGAAATGTATGAGACCAACCGCGGAATTAAGGCTAACCATGGCACCAGTTGTCTCCACCTTATAAACTGTACCAGGCACAGCGTCAATGGAGATTAGCCTCGATGTATCTTTGAGGTGACTCAGATCAGTCCTTTCTATTGCTTCTTTTCGCAGCGTCTCCTCACTGTTCCTAGCATTCCTTAAGAATGCCGCGTGAGATACATTTTCCCTACAAGTAACACAAGTTAAAACACTTATATCAGAGTCCAGATTTGGACCAGTTGTTAAAAAATAACGAAGTTGCAAAACATGTGTACCTCTCGACCATGAGTATGTAGTCTGATCCAGGCTTTCTTGCCCTACCACGAGACTGAATGTATGCAAGCACCGTCTTTGCAAGGTCGAAACGCATTACAACGTTACATTGCCTAATATCAAGTCCTTCCTCAGCAACGCTTGTAGCGACTAACAGTGTCACCTACCACAAGGGAAAAGACATGTCAAAAGAGTTTATAATAAACTTTCTTAATTATTTACCCAAAACTAAGAAAATAATTCATACTTGACCATCTCGGAATTTGGAAATAGTATCCTGCATTTGAGATGACTTCATTTCCTGGCTGTTATTGTGACCGATCATGCTGGCGCACCTTATAAAACCAAGAGAAGGCAGCTCCGCGAAGACCTGGAAAGAAAACCAAAGCTCAGAGATACTGACAGTAAAAACAAATGTAATGAAAATCAAAGTGATTTTTCAAATTCATCCTAACCTTTGGAAGAACCAAAGCAGCAACAACTCTCTCAACAAAAACAATGGCGCGAAAATCGGATGTGTGCTGATACTTGAGGAGTAGTTTGATCAGCGACTGAACCTTTGGAGTAACTTTCCCATCAGCCACTGCGGCTCCTATTACTTCATCAACGTGCTCCCCTCCAGAGACCACTAAAACCCCATTACCCTTGTTAATATACTCTCTTGGATCAGATAACAAGCTAAGTAAGAATGAGGATAAAAACTAACCATGATCATCAGGGAGCTCTCCTTCCTCAATCTCATCATCATTTCCATTACCATTCTCTGGTTTGCTACATTCCGTGGCTGCCTTTTCCGCAGCAGCTCCTTCCAAAAGCTCACACTGCAAGAGCGTCACCACCTCGCTCAGGTATGATTCTTGAAACTTCACATCCACTTGGAAATTCACCCTCTCGTCACTTTGCAACGCAGTCAAGAACGATTGTGCCACCTTTGATTGATAACAAAAACAAACAAAAAAAGATTAATCTCAAATAATAAAATAACAAAAACTATTTTTCTCCACTCTCTTTTTATTTTACCTTGTAAGCACACCACTGACCCAACTCAGCAAGAGTATAGTTAATAGCTCTAAGTTTATGAATCAAATTAGCAGCTCCATCGCTCTCTGTTCTTTCGGAAACACCGTAAACCTGTTTCAGCTCCTCCTTAGCTCCAGCATCCCTAGCCCCCATAAACTGCCACTTGCTCTTCCTCGAACTCGCCTGCGCCGCTTCTTCAACAGCTGCAATCATTTGCTTTATCTTCTCATGAAGAGACCACATCGTAGCAGCTTTATCATACTCCACCACAATCTCCGAAGGCATAGGCACATGTTTCTCTAGTTCCTTCCGATCTTTTATGGTACAAACCGTAGAATCAAGCTTGGTCTCGAGATTGCGTATTTTTATCGCACAATCAACTTGGCTTGAGACACCCTTAAGATTAACAGGAGAAGCAGTCATTCCAAAGATGGCAGGTCTTTTATCCTTAGACGTTGTGTGGTAGAACTCTGACATCACCAACGAGTAAGGATGTTTCTTGACAGCGTGGTGACACTCGTCGAGGATCAGTAGATCAATCGCTTCCATTCTGATAATGCTGTGCCTCAGTATATTCAACAGAATCTGAGCTGTCATTACAAGAACCTGCTTAGACTCAAACTCTCGCTGCCACCTTCTAGCATCCCAGAAGTCTTGTCCCATCTCACCACAGTAATGCCCCACTTGGAAACTAGTCTGGTTACGGATCACTTCCGCTTGCTGATAAACAAGAGGCACTTTAGGAACCAAGAACACAGAGAGCATTTTCCTCTTCTGGCTCATCAGATCCTTGTGAACGCTTTTGATGAGAAGGATGGCTATAAGCGTCTTCCCAGCACCGGTCTCGAGGAAAGCGATCGTGTTCTTTGCTTTAGCCTGTTCGAGCACATCCAACTGGTACCGCCTCGCTTGCTCTTCCACAACTTTCTCTTTACGCTGCTCTTCAGGCTTCTCCTCTGATGCCTTCTTCTTATCGCCGCCTTCTCTCCGGTTGACATCTCTTTCGTGATCAGCTTCCCAAGTGCCCTGCCGATAAACCAACTCGTTCGAACCGACTCTGTCCCTCTCCCAATAACCCCTAGCTTCTCTAACGTTATCTCTTCTGTAATTGTAACAATCTCTTCTCTTATTATGATGACCAGTAGTAGCCTCGTCGTAGTAGCTTCGAGTCCGTTTCCTAGAATCAGCATGTCCTCTCCCTGGAATGTTACTCTGGTAACTACAAACCCTAGCTCTCTTCCTGTTCTTGTTGTCTCCTTCCTCTTTCGACACCACCTCGTCTCTCTTAACACCACTCACATAATTCTCTTTAGTAATCTCTCCAGCAAGCAACTGGGGAGGAGCCTCGTTGCTGTTTGGTAAGCCACCACCGTTCTTGATACTGTCTAGAATGTGATCGATCCCACCGAAGAAATCGTTGTTGACGCCGACCTCATCGTCTATGGATTCGGAGACAGAAACAGAGGAAGGATCGAAATCAGAGACGAGGTCATCGATGAGATCACAAGAGATGTCCTCGCAAGCATCTAGCCAATAAGAAGGCTTTGTGACCTCCTTACTACTACGCTCGTCCTCCATTACCATATTCTCTCTATAACAAATCAATCGAATCACAAATCAAAATTAAAACCTTTTTTTAAGATAAATCTCGGAAGAAGGTCAGATTATAAAGGGAGGGAAGATCTTACTACGTGGGTGAGAGAGAGGAGACAGAACTAGGAGGGGGTTAGATAGACCGTACGAAACGAAACTAAACGAAACAGGCCAATCTTACAGGTTAGAAGGATCACGAGGAAGAGCAAGCTAAACCCTAGAGGCGAGTTACCAAAGATTTTATTTTTTTAAAAGAAAAAGGAAATTAAAACCCTTCCAAAAGTTGTTGCAAAGAGTGTGTGTGATTCGATGATTCCACGGTCTATAGAACCCTTACTCTGTTTCACTCCTCTCTCTCTCTCTCTCTCTCTTCTGGTCTGTTTTCCACTTGCTCTCTCTCTCTTTGTCTTGTCTTGTCTTGTCTCTGTTTCATTATTTTCCCCGACTTGTGCATATAAAAAAAAATATTATTTACTGCAAACCGACCGTGTAAATTCGACGCGTTATTGTATAACTTTCTATGATAAATTGTAAAGTTTTTTTTTTGAGTAATTGTATCCTATATACATAGAATAAAGTAGAGAATTTGCATCACATATACAAGAATTATGTCTAAATTTGCAATGTAGGTTTTCGTAGGGTCTAGGCATTGTTCACTTTTCTATAATACCGAAATATCCCTACTAGAAAAGCCCCTACGATATAGCATGCAGACCATGCTTCGGTCATTGAATTTCAATACAAGAGTGCAAATATTAGAAAAAAATCATATCTTTTGGGCCTCTGCATTACGAAACCCGAAGAATATATGATAGTATCGATTCCTCTCTCTTCCCGGTTACCGTGTATATCGTTTTCTCCGTCGTTTCAGAGTAGACCATTTTCAACTCAAACCCTACTTTGACAATTTGAAGAATAGTTATTCTCTCACTGCGATTTCTAATCTGATCCTTCTCCTCGCCAAACAATTGAATAATCAGGTATGATTAGTGACGAGTGTTACCAAATCTAAGAGATTAATTTTGTTGGGGCAGTTTGTTAGTTTTATAATCGATATCTTATCTTCGGTGTAGTGTCCATGGAATCAGACGAAGCAACAGAGGTAATGGACCTACCGAACAGAATGTTCGCTGCCGGTGAAGAGCCCGTCGGGATCAGGGTAAATCCTTATCACAAAGCCGGTGGGATCAGCATTATCCTTGATGCGTTGGAAGAAGATGAAATTGAGGTTATTAGGAAGTCATCATTCGGGAGGTTTATCGAGCTCGCGGATAAACCAAGTTACTCTGGTCGCCTAGGACGGTTTCTTATATCGAAGCAGCTTAAAGTGAAGAAGAAGTACGAAGCATGGTTCCTCTTTGCTGATGATCCAATCAGGTTTTCATTACGGGAGTTTGCGATAGTCACTGGTCTGCCCTGTGGGAAGTACCCAAAACCGTCAAAAAAGATAATGAAGGATCTTATATCGGAGAAGCCATATTGGCATTCACTGTTTGGGATGTTGAAAGAGGTCAGTGTATCTTCTGTCATTAAAATGTTGAAGAGTAAGACAGTCACTGACAAAGAGATACGGGTTAAATATGCGTGTCTTGCTCTACTCTCGTCGGTGATACTTCCTACAACTCACTACCCGAAAATCTCGCCCGTTCATGCGGAGAGGATAAAAGATCTTGATGAGTTTTTCGCATATCCTTGGGGTCGCCTATCATTTGAGATGCTTATAAGTAGCATAAAGGAGAAGGACGAGGTAGCGCTCTCACAGAACACAATTGCATTCCCTGGATTCGTTCAAAAACTAACATATAAACCACCACAAAAGATAAATTAATCATTAATTCTAAACTCTAAACCCAAACAGAATTCATTAATTCTAAACCCTAAACCCAAACCGAAATCATTAATTCTCAACCCTAAATCCAAACCGAAATTACTAATCTTTAACCCAAAATTTCTAGCCCAAACACATGTCTTATAAACTAAAACCAAGTCTAACTGGATAACATTTTATCTAACCGGATAATTCTGTATTTATCCTATTTGAGGTATTCATTAACCGTCTAATTGTAGTCTGCAGAATATAAAATGTTATCGGTTAGACTTGGTTTTAGTATATAAGACATGTGTTTGGGTTTAGGGATTTTGGGTTTAGGATTAATGAATGATTCTAAACCCTAAATCCAAACCAAAATCACTAACTCTAAACCCTAAACCCAAACATTAATTATAAACCCTAAACCCAAACATTAACCCTAAACCCAAACCGAAATCATTAATTCTAAACCCTAAACCCAAACCAAAATCCCAAATTCTAAACCCTAAACCCAAACCGAAATCATTAATTCTAAACCCTAAACCCAAACCGAAATCACAAACCCTAAACCCTAAACCCAAACCAAATCATTAATTCTAAACCCTAAACCCAAACCGAAATCACTAATTCTAAACCATAAACCCAAACCGAAATCATTAATTCTAAACCCTAAACCCAAACCGAAATCACTAATCCTAAACCCAAAATCCCTAAACCCAAACACATGTCTTATATACTAAAACCAAGTCTAACGGGATAACATTTTTTCTAACCGGATAACTCTGTATATATCCTATTTGAAGTATTCATTAACCGCCTAATTGTAGTCTGCAGAATATAAAATGTTATCCGGTTAGACTTGGTTTTAGTATATAAGGCATGTGTTGGGTTTAGGGATTTTGGGTTTAGGTTAGTAATTTCGATTTGGGTTTAGGGTTCAGAATTAATGATTTCGGTTTGGGTTTAGGGTTTAGAATTTGTGATTTCGGTTTGGGTTTAGAATTAATGTTTGGTTTGACTTTAGGATTTATAATTAACGTTTGGGTTTAGGATTCAGAATTAATAATTTCGGTTTGGTTTAGGGTTTAGAATTAATAATTAATGATTTCGGTTTGGGTTTAGGGTTTAGAATTAATGATTTCGGTTTGGGATTAGGGTTTAGAATCATTCATTAATCCTAAACCCAAAATCTCTAAACCCAAACACATGTCTTATATACTAAAACCAAGTCTAACCAGATAACATTTTATATTCTGCAGACTACAATTAGACGGTTAATGAATACTTCAAATAGGATAAACACAGAGTTATCCGGTTAGATAAAATGTTATCCCGTTAGACTTGGTTTTAGTATATAAGACATGTGTTTGGGTTTAGGGATTTTGGTTTTAGGATTAGTGATCTCGGTTTGGGTTTATGGTTTAGAATTAATGATTTCGGTTTGGGTTTATGGTTTAGAATTAGTGATTTCGGTTTGGGTTTAGGGTTTAGAATTAATGATTTGGTTTGGGTTTAGGGTTTAGGGTTTGTTATTTCGGTTTGGGTTTAGGGTTTAGAATTAATGATTTGGTTTGGGTTTAGGGTTTAGGGTTTGTTATTTCGGTTTGGGTTTAGGGTTTAGAATTAATGATTTCGGTTTGGGTTTAGGGTTTATAATTAATGTTTGGGTTTAGGGTTTAGAATTAATGATGTGGGTTTGGGTTTAGGGTTTAGGAATAATGTTTGGGTTTAGGGTTTAGAGTCAGTGATTTTGGTTTGGGTTTAGGGTTTAAAATTAATGATTTCGGTTTGGGTTTAGGGTTTAGAGTTTAGGGTTTAGGGTTTAGGGTTTATGGTTAATGATTCATTTATATTTTGTGGTTGTTTATATGTTAGCATTTGACAAACCGAATTCACTAATTCTAAACCCTAAACCCAAACCGAAATCATTAATCATATCAACCCAAATACCTAAACCCAAACACATGTCTTATATACTAAACCAAGTCTAACTGGATAACATTTTATCTAACCGGATAACTATACATTTATCCTATTTGAGGTATTCATTAACCGTATAATTGTTGTAATATATTAGTGAGTTGTTAAATATCTAGCTAACATGTCTGTAAAACTAAACACTTGTTAAATGTTCAACAAGTAGTGGTTTGGTTAGTTAAAATGATTCCTTACCTATTATAGCCGTCTAACGGGATCATATTACAGCTTTATATGAAATTAACCATATAACATATGGTTCTTGACCCTGCCAAAACCATGCAAGCAACCAACCATATAACATATAACATATGGTTCTTGTACACAATGGAAATTCTCTAAGAGTCAACATACATAAAAAGAGGGGGAAGCTTTATTTAAGATAATAATACGGAGCACAACCAAATCCCCATACCCAAGCCTAGAACATGCATCACTTATATATTACATCTATTACACAAGTCAACATTTATTCGCATGCCATTAAACCACCTTCTTTGCGTACACCTCCGTTTGCTTTCAATCCCCTCTGTAGCTGCATTCATATCATATTGGTTGCTTGCATGTAGCACGGTTGTGACCTATCCCCTTGCACCGGCTACACACTGTCTTCCTTCGAGTTATCTTCATCTACAAAACAAGTGCATTTTCAAGCAAATCAGGTGCATGCATCAACAAAATTAAAAATATACACTGTTTTTATTCTTTAACTTACACGCACTTCACCGCGGGACAGGAATCTCTGCTTACGAGGCCTTCCTGGTGGGCGCCTAGTTGAAGGAGGTTGTAGGTAGAGAGCTTCCATTGCCGAAGAGAGTTCCGAGTGAATCTCGTATTCTTTTGGAGGCAATATATGTCCCTTGTACGCAGACTTCATGAATGCTACGCTGTACACGTCTGCAACCATTGATTCTACATTAACCCCTGCTTGTATTGCTGAAGCAATTGCATGTGAACATGGTATGCGAAGCATCTGGAACTGGTAGCAAGTGCAACTCTTTTCAGGCAGGTTTACGAGGAATGAGACACCACTCGTGTCGCGCACCTCGTACTCTCCGGTGTCCACCTTCTTGACCTCAAATGCACCTGTCAACTCAAAGCTGGCAGCAAGCAGTTCCAATACCTTAGGAGCCAAGGCAGCATTATTACCTTCGAGAGACTGACGTCTCTTTGAGAACCATGACATTAGCTTAGAACGTATGAACTCTATTAACGGAACCACAGGATACTCTCTGGCTTCACGCAATACTGCGTTCCATGACTCTGCCAGGTTACTAGTCATGATGTTGTAGCGTGCACCTGGGAAATGAGATCTTGCCCAATGACCTAATCCAAGATCAATTAAGTAGTCGGCACATCTCGGGTTGACTTTCTTGATCTCGTTGAAAGTGGAGTAGAACTCAGACATCCTAAATGCTCGTGCGGCCTTTGCAACCAAGTAACCAAGGTGTCTTTCTTTAAAGTTCGTTCTTTGTTTCTCTTCAAGTGGACAATACAAGCACAATGACCGGCACTTGGATACACCTACATTTGTTGGACAAAGATAACACAGATATTAGACGGTTAACTATTTTATTACAATATATTTGAAATGTTATACCTTCCTGAGTCCCTGGTATATTGATGCATGACGATCTGAAACAAACACCAAACCTTCCTCGTCTGGGACTATCGATGTTAGCCTCTGGAAGAACCATTCCCAAGACTTGTCGTTTTCTCCATCAACTATAGCAAACGCAAGCGGATATATCTGGTAGTTTCCATCTTGTGCTGAGGCTGTTAGCAGACACCCTGCATACTTCCCTTTCAGATGAGTTCCATCGACAACAACCACCTTACGCATGTAAGGATAACCCTTGATCGAAGCTCCCATGGCGAGAAACATATATTTGAAGCGGTGGCAACTCCCTCCTGGTATTCTGTTGCTAAATCAGCAACTGTTCCTGGGTTGGCCTCTACAAGCTTATGCAAGTATGTGGGGAGTGCTTTGTAAGAAGCCACACACGAGCCTTTTGCTTGGTCGATTGCTGCTTCACGTGAACGCCAAGCCTTCCAGTAGGAAATATTAACTGCATGATCCCCTCGCATCATGTTTCTTATTTCCATTGGCCTTGGTCCGGAACCAGAACCAACAAACTTTGGCTTCATCATCTCACCGATGACAGTAGATGTTGCCTGTCTCTGATATCCAGCTCTCTCGTCAACTGAACAACTGTGCGAGCTCACTAACTTCCTAACCTCGTAAGCATTTGTGCCCTCGATGAGGACTGCATAGACTCGCCATTTACATGTGTTTCCGCAGCATGACAAGACCGTGACATACGGACCAGATTTTTCACACCGGAACTTGAACTTTTTGCTTATTGCGTAGCATGCCATATGTTGCCTGAAGGCATCTCTGCTCTTGAAGTACATACCAACGTATAGGTCAGTTGGAGAGTGATCTCCGTCCCCTACAAACGTATTCATAGTAAAAAAGTTTATTAGATTAATGAGAGTTGATAAAAAGGAAAGATAAGAGTCAAGCCATAAACACACATCATTATATTAAAAAGATAACATTCATTGGTATTTTACATAGACGTCATATTTTACAAAGACGGTTTCCATTACAACATAGAGAACAACATATCCAAAAACACACACAAACAAAGTAGTTAGCCGCCGAGATAATAAAGCCGATCTTAGAGGGGAAAAAGAGACGATTACGGCTATAATGCCTTCCGATCTTAGCAAACAAAAAATTTTAGTTATTTTTGATTATATCTTGAAGACTTAGAACGAACCCCCACTGCCGCTGTCCTCCGGCGAAGAATCCTCCGGTGCACGGTCCTTCTTCGGTGGGCCTGCTTGGTTGGGACGGCCCAAGGTTAACTTAAGTGTTGGAGATCCAACACTCTTTGAGCCTGAAGCAAACGATGCAGAAGCTG
This sequence comes from Raphanus sativus, assembly GCF_000801105.2. Taxonomy (NCBI): domain Eukaryota; kingdom Viridiplantae; phylum Streptophyta; class Magnoliopsida; order Brassicales; family Brassicaceae; genus Raphanus; species Raphanus sativus. Next base: position 623,972 of record NC_079511.1, on the reverse strand, counting down.
CGGAAGCTGGAAGCCCAGGCCCAACAGGAGAGAGCATCGCCATTGTCGATCTTGCCTCTGTTGCAAATGAGTGGAGAAGTTAGTAATTGGGCCAAATTATTTAGGCCCAATAGAATTAAAAACTTGAGATTTTAGGACGAAGACCATACCAATGTACTTGTCAAACTCCGCAAGTAAAGCATTGCCACTGCTCATTAGTCCGACCGGCTGAGTTCCGACGCTAGAGATTGAACCGCAAGTGGTCCCAGTAACTGGGGTGAGGACGGTTTCAGGCACAAGTGATGTCACACCGACGGACGATCCAGTAGAAGAGTTTCCACCATCATGGGCTTCAGGCCCATTAAGCACACGGAGAACAGACTTGGGAGACTCCTGGTTGGGCTCGTTGGGCTCGTTGGGCTGTGCGTGATATTACCTTGAACAGTTTGAAGCAATCCTTCTTCCAAGAGTCTTTCCCACATGAAGTTGTCATGGAACCCTTCACAGTCAATCTCGGGGTTTCCGTTTTGGGATGTAACCATGAGATCAAGACCGACGTCGCCAAAGGCTGTGGGTGGCTGGCTGAGAGGGAGTTCCAGCTGTTGTTCCGTAACAGGAACAATAGTCATTTCACCTAGAGATATAAACATCACATGTTAGCAAGCTAATTAAACACATAACGGTTAACTCTAAAAATATCCTTTTTACTACTTATGAAACAAGATCTTTAATACAAGATGAACTACTAAAAAAAAACTAGAGAAACTAAACCCTTACCCGAGTTTGCAACGATTAGTCCACTGTGGCCTCCATTACTCACTTGTGTAGTAGCCATCACCTCGTCGTCATCATCCAGCAGTACAAGTTCCATTCGAGTAGAACCGCCGTTGGTAGTCGGAGATGGGGGAGGGGCACGACGACCACGAGTGTAACTGGGAGAGTTCAGCTCTAGAGCAACACGGTGCAAGATGACCATGTCCTCTTCGCTAAAGATCTCTTCCAAAACACTCACACTACAAACGATAATCCTTTCATTCATGAGACCTGAAACACAACAAAACACTTGACATAAGCATCCAATATACAGATCAAATAAACATGAAATGCAAACAAAAATATAGTAGGTTTGTAATGATTGAATAGCTTACCTTCGAACGCATTTCTCCCCTCTTCGTTAGAGCTTCCATCAACGACAAAGGTCCTGCCGCGGACAACAAAGTTGTCACGACGATGAAAATGATACATAGCGACGTTTTGTGGTCCGATGGTGACATTCACAGTTTGCTCCGCGTACCAATCACGGACAGTCAACATGACGCCAACGTCTGCGGTGGTAGATAGAGTTATCGGTGGCGACCTCCTCCCCGCTTGGACCAGCATATGGTCAGGAAGCTGGTAGCTTAAGACAACAGGGGTTGTGTTCGCCAGTTGGTATCGCATACGAACGATAGTCATCAGTGACTCAAAAGTTTCACCCTCGCCGATCAATGCACCGAAACCGAAGTCAGATGGGTCCTCAAAGAAAATCCAGTCTCCGTTGGGCTGCTTCTTCCAATCCCCACGCCATAGACGCACAAGCTGACTCATCTGCGGAAAAAAAAAATCAAAGATTAGTTAGGGCTAGACAAATCTATCACATGCAACCATAAAAGGAAATATATTCTCTTGAGCCAATCATTTATAAACGACAAAATAAATGTTGTACTAAGAAAACCCTAATAAATGTAACTGAAGACTCATAAATGGCCGTCTATCAAGACAAATATTCGGTGGTTGAGGACAGAGAAACGGCTAAATATGTACAAATCTAGGCTTTTG